>NC_067249.2:19746969-20050000 GCF_019359855.2 Lolium perenne
TCGCTTTGTGTACAATTGTGATTTCTTGAGTATACCTGCCCCCCTAGAAGTCTTTCTCTGTCATACTTGTTTGTGCTGCAAAGTCTACATTTTTTTTTGATGTGTTATTAGTTGTTGATGATGGTAGAATCCTATCCGAATCACACATTCTGGATGATATACACAGTTAGTCTCCCTCTGCCTGATAAAATTTTTGTATATTCCTTGGCAAACGTCAGGAAATAGTATTTGAAGCGTTGCTACAGTTATAAACTTTGGCATTGCTGGTGACTGCTCTAGAAGAGGGAGCACATCGTCGCCTCGAACCTGCCCACTGCAACCCGGAGCGCAAAGAACCGTGGCAGCGGGGGATGTGTGCAGTAGGTGCAGTTGCAGGTAGAGTGGCGCAAGGAAGCACACGTGGCGGTGGCGACGTGGCACTGGTGCGCTGCTCCATGGGTGGCTTCTCCTAAGTGCCATGTGTTAAAATATGTTGCTTTACCTCTTTTCATTAGTTTGGACTTTTAGGATAGTGACAAGCGCATACGTTTAGTATGGTATGAGAGCCAAAAGGTCTGGAGATCAAAACCTGTCAAACACACTATTAATATACTAAAATAGTTGTGATCTGTCATAAGGTCTCGGGACAAATCCTGCCAAACGCACTATTAATATAAAATAGTTGCGATCTAACCTCAATCCCACGTCTTAGCCTAGACATGAGGGAGAGTGTTAAAATACGTTGCCTAGCTCTTTCCATCAATTCGAATGTTTGAAATAGTTGGCTAGCGCATACGTTCAATACCATGTCGTTGAGATGCCGTGGGAAGCGGCGGTTTGTGAAAATAGAGGGATGATGTGGCGTTCTGTTTGATCATCGGTGGTCGACACAACTAGGGATGCAACAACGTTGTCGACTTGTGGGCACGCTTGATCCTATCATACATTTGCTGCATGCTTAATCCACAGTGCATATGTTCACTGAATTGGTCAAATATAAATGGAAGGGTGAAGTAATGATATTGGTAAAATATTCATTGATGTTTCTGCCCGATTCTAACTTTTCTAAGGTTTGCTAACCTGTAGCTGGAGTTGGTCAAATATTCATTGATGTTTCTGCCTCCTTATATTCCTTTTTTTACTGGAGGTATAATACATGCTCAGCTTTGGGTAATTATGTGCATCCAGACTTGCACAAGTGACGGGTGCGCGCGGGTGGACAATGCCGAGGCGTGTTGTTGTTCCTGTATGTTCTCCAATGCCTTGCAGTTTTGGTAGCAATGTCATTCTATGTTCCCACATGTATGTTGTATATGGTGCATGTGGTTGTCAAGATCCTCCTCCAAAGAACCACTGGACTAAGCTGGAGAGGGGTACGTACACACCTTATTAGATGGCAGCATTTGCAGCGACATCTAGGATTATTTCCACTGTTGTTTCTTGCTTGACACATATGATGAGTTGGTGATTTTCTCATGTAGAAAAACTGGACATGCTGCATAGATGAGGCTTTGTTGTTCAAGCCGCCTGTCGTATTTGTTTGTAGAGGCCAGTAAAGAACCTTTTGTTGCGGAATATCCTCTGCAGTGGAATTATCTACGAGCATAAGGTAAGACTATATATTGAGCACAGTCATGATTTGTTTTAGATATTTCCTTGAAATTTTAATGTCTCAGAGAATCATCTTGAGAAGATTGGAAATACACCTTTAGTTTCTATCCTGCCGGCTTGGTCAAATATTTACTTACAAATTAGAATCTTTTAAGTTGTAACAAGAGTTCAAATCATTGTTCTTTCTGAATTAATGTTAAGATAGTAGATCTCCATACTTACCCACCCTGTTCCAGACTCTCTTCATTTTGATTTTAAAGTAATGGACCACATTTTACTTCTTCAGATACACCAGGATCTTGTGTTATCTTGTCGTTTCTGTACAGGACTCAGTTTCGTGCAAGGATGACAAGATCTGTGCTGTCGGTGGATCTGTGATCTCTTGACTTTTCAGAAATGCAAGTTTGTATGATGCGACGATTGTTTCCATCTTTTGTCTATTTATTATGCATCTTATGCCAATTCTACTCAGAGGAACGGTGTAGAATCCACTCTATATTATTGTTGAAACTAGAATTGTAATCGACAGGGACCAGGAACAAATGATTCAACTGTGTGCTTTATTGATCAATGATTCGAACTTACATACAATAGAAACAGGCGCATCCAAGAGATGCGACGGTTTGATAAGGTGCCTCTTCATTCACGACCATGTCAGAAAAGGAGAGTGGGGATTATTCCTAATAACCATCAAGGTTATTTATTTTAAACTCCCCCATAATCACCGCTTGATTGTATTAAAGTTCGTCATCTTGATTAAATCTCCTCAAAAACCCTGTGGAAAAAATGTGGGGAGTGATGTAGGATATGCTGTTAAAACTCCTTCAAACCCAGTGGGAATATAAGGAGAAAATAATATAACATATAATTGGTATTGTCTCTTTGTTAACTCGTTACGAGAAAAAAACTTGTAAAAAGGGAAAAATCCATAGAGTTCAGAGACCAATGTATGTCGTGTATACTTCCCTAAAAACCTCGGTGGGGAAAACAGGAAGTATGACATATCTTCTTGTGTTGATATTACCTCGTTAAAAACCTTGATGAGAACCTATATAGTAAACTCATAAAGGAAAAAAGAGTGTAATATGATGCTTTGAACATGATTCATTCAGGAATATACTCCCCCTTGAAAGTGCATAGAGCCCCCATGTGTGGTTTTGGTAATGAATTACAATCCCTATGGACTAATGGTTGCATTGAGTTATATGTGTAGGAGTTGTCCATAGGCAATGCTTGAACGATTAGTTGGCGTCAGGGTTGCAATACGAAGAAATGAGGTGCAAGTTCAAGATGAGTCAACTCGAAGAGCTCACATGCTTGAAGCTTGCCATTCATATGTGCTCATGGATATGGGAAGATGCACAAAAGAAGAAGTTCTCCTATAGTGGATTATGGAGGAGCAATCCGCAAGACATCAAGCAAGCACAATCAAGAACGGTGTTCCATTCTTGTTGCGGTCAAGATCATCATCATCGAGCTAAAGTGGAAGCGCAATTTTAAGGTTTGCTCTTGATAGAGTTTCTTTTTACCGGTCTCGTGGTTTAGTTGGGAGACCGGTTAATAGGATAGTGGTCGTTCTATCAAGGGGCTCTCGAGTGAGTAACTCGATCGTATCGTTCCGAGTGCGGTCAAACATTTGCATCCTTGCATTATCTTTCTTGGCTGTATTTGGATCTTATCCATGTGGTGTTTTAGAACTTGTGGTTATTTTCATGACAAGCTCTAGTTCATCAAAAATGGATTTCGGGTTTAGCACTTGTTGTGTTTTCGATATCGGTGATTTTCCCGGTTTCTCGTACTGAGAGGTTTCACTCTAAAAATAATAGAAAATCATCCCCAACTAGTATCCATATTTTCACTCTTTGTTGGGGTAGCTCTTATCTTCCTCTTTCCAACAAAATTGGTTTCATGTCGATCGGAGTTTCCAAACTCTAGTTGTTGATTTTCTAAATTTTCCCAAAGAGAGGAGTTTGGGCTGGCCGGTAGTACCGCACGAGCACGGACGGTTGTACAGCCCGAGGTACCGCCCAGGATACCTGAAATATGCCAAACTTACAGTACCCTCGCGACCGCGGCCGGTACCGCGGGCGGCCTCTTCCCCACACGGCCACCCCAACGGGCAGATTTTTGGGGCCGCCTTTTTAAGTCATTTCTCTCTCTCTCTTTGGCTTGCTTCTTCTTCCTCCTCCTCTCTCTCAAGCTCACCACCATTGTTGTTGACTTTTTGTGAGCTTGATCTCTCTCCCCAACCAATGATTCTTGCATCTATTTGAGAGAAAGGTTGAGGAGATCTAGATCCACACTTTGACCAAGCCAAATCAACTCTTTGTGAGTGAATCTTTGGGATCTAGATCTTGGAGAACTTTGTGTTCTTATTTTGTTCTTCATCTCTTATTCCCCCAATAGCTTTAGTAGCTTTGTTGTAATTTGAGAGTGAATGATTTGGGCATCTTTGTGGTGTTCTATCCATTGCATTTGGTGCATCGGTTTGACTTCTCCGCGGTGATACATGTAGGTGAAAGTTCGTGAGATATTCACTTCAGGAGCTTGTTCCTCTTGGGTATTTGGACCCTAGACAGCTTAGTGGTCTTTTGGGGACTCCAATTAGGTTTTGGAGATTCTTCAAGGGCAAGGCCTTTGTGGTGATTTATTGGGAGCCTCCAATTAAGTTGTGGAGATAGCCCCAAGCTTTGTGCAGGTTCGGTGACCGCCCTAAGGTTCCATAGTGGATCGAGGACATCCCTTTTGGTGGGAATTCTCGAGGATAATACGGTGACCCTTGTGCGTTTGAAGTGACTTGTCCTCCACACCGCTCCAACGGAGAGTAGCACTCGCAAGAGTGTGAACTTCGGGATGCATCGTTGTCTCCGCGTCACTTCGGTTATTCTTATACCCGAGCTCTTTACTTATGCACTTTACTTTGTGATAGCCTTCGTGCTTTAAGTTATATATCTTGCTATCACGTAGTTGCTTGAGTTGCTTAGCATAAGTCGTTGATGCACATAGGTGAACCCTAGTTATATAGGTTTTGTGCTTGACAAATTAAACGCTAGTTTTATTCCGCATTTGTTAAGCCATATTCGTAAAAAAATTAAACCGCCTATTCACCCCCCTCTAGGCGGCATCCATGTCCTTTCACCCCTGATTCTTGCAAATTTTAAAGCCGTTGCATACCAATTCCATAAATTACTTCTGGAATGCTGAAGTTGGAAGAAACTGTATGAACAAACCAACGAGGTTATCGCATGATTTGACTTGCAAGATGTTTATTCCCCAACTCTTCTGAAGTTCATGGAGATAAAACTATTTATTTAGAGGCAATATGCTTAGTGATATTGCTCTCGATGTATCATATTTGTATCTATGCAACACAAGCAACATTATCTATGAAGATAATGGCCGATGATTCAAGAGAACCAATACCACATGACTCATGCATGTTGTTTATCATTCTGTAAAGTTACACGTGTTAACACGACTTTGTATTTTAGAATGATTGGTAGGTGTAGTCACCGGAGTCTATTTCGAAGACATCAATGGAGTGACGCTTCTACCAGCCAATAAACTTTGCCATGTGAAGGAGGATCCGGCCTTGGCCCCTGCATTTAAAATATCTCCTTGAGGAAAATACTTTGCTCTTAAGATCGTAGCACAAAAAGAATTTGGTTCAGTAATAAGACGCCAAACCTGCTTTGCAAGCTTTGCTAGGTTGAAAGAATGAAAATCTTTAAATCTCATACCTCCTTCAATTTTGGGTAGCACAATTTTCACCACGCAAACCAATGCATCCTTTTACTATTCTAATCATCACCCCACTGGAATTGTGCTATATCATCAATCATTCTTTTGCAAACACCAATTGGAATATGAAAAACCGACATGGCATACACTGAAATGGCTGGAGCAACAACTTTCAATAAATGTATTTACCACTAATTGATAGTTGTTTCTCCTTCCATCCATTTATCTTCTGGATAACCCTTTTAACGAGATGGATAAAGAAATCACTCCTATCAGCCCCCACTAGAGCCGGGAGACCAAGATACTTATCAGATAAAGCTTATGTATCTATGTGGAGTGTCACACAAATTTATGCTCTAATAAGCACATTGGTATTTGGAGAAAAGTAGATGCTTGACTTAGCTAAACTTGCCAACTGGCCCGAGTTTGCACAATAGGTATCCAACACTTGATGTAAGGAAGTTGCATTGTGCGTGTACGCCTTCATGAGAATAAGAGAACCATCAACGAAAAGTAAATGTGAAATCGATGGTGTATTTCTGCACACCCTTATCCCATTGGTGCCACCAACTTCTTCTTCATGCAACAAAAGGCTAGAAAGACCTTCTGCACATAAAAAGGAAAAAATATGGAGAGAGGGGATCTCCCTGACGGAGACCCCAAGTAGTTTTACCTCCACATTTATTGATGGTAGTCACACACTCATAGACCATCAAAACATTGTCCATAATAAGATGCCCCAGAATAAAAGCACTTTTCATGGGGAGATAACTTTCGGGAGAACTCCTTTTAACCATGCCGTCAACATCTTGGAGATTATTTTGTAAATCACGTTGCATAGTCTTATTGGCTAGATCCGTTCATTTTGTCTCATGTGCTCTCTTAGGCTTAGCATCATGTTACTTCCCTACCATTAATGACTATATTTTAGTAAACGTGCACTATTTTGAATGACTTTTTGCCGTATTTTGTTCCTGGTGACAACATAGTCACAATATGCTTGATCTTAGGAGTTATTGTCGGGCTCCTCTGAATCCTATAAAACAAGCCTCCTGGTGAGAACATAGTTACAATATGCTTGATCATAGAAGGAGTCATCGTCAGGCTATTCCCTCTAAATTCCTATAAGACAAGCCTTTATCTTTCAAAGTTTTGTAGCCACAGAGGTGCCTTTATTGTAATTTCTAGTTCGATTATTGCGTGCAGTTCTTTGGCAGATAGTTTGAATAAATCGGGTTGCGCTATGTTTTGGTTCGTGAGCTCTTGCAGTCATCAGCGAGACACCCTCATTAGAGATGATACTTTCATCCACGCCGAGGGAGGTCTTTAATGGTGCCATAGGAAACTTGTTTCGGGCACGATAAATGAGAAGAAACCTTGTTGTTTGTCACATGGCATTGTCTGGGGAGAAGCTAATACACATATGTAGTTAGTTTGCCGATTGTTGGATCACTTGTGTCGACTGAGTAAATGCTGATGTATTACCCTACGGACGGTGCCAAAAAGAAACTTAATCGAGAATCCATACTATCTGGAATTTGATTTATGTACAGATTTCAATATCTGAAAATTTATTTATTTGATTTAATATATCGTCGTAGCAATGGACGCGCTTTGTGCTAGTAATAATTGTAGATCTTTATCGTGATCTGACGTTCTCTACTATGTACTCTCTCCGGTCGAGTTTAATCGACGCGGAGAATGACCTGTGTATGCATGTATCTTACTGCTGGGGCCTGCGTTAATTAAATCCGGACAGAGGCAGTAGTGCATTAATGTAATAATTATATCGCAGATTTTCATCGTACGGATAATTTTGTATCCTAAATTTTCTCGTCTTCCTCGCGACTGGACTTTATCGGCGGCCAGGTGAGGTGAGGGTCCGGTGCTCCGCCGCCCATCCAATATTCCAATTCTTTCCACAATTCCACCCTTGCGTCGTCTAACCTTTTGTTGCCTCGCAGCCCCGGCCACGGCCGTCGCCAGTTCGACGGAATGCCTCCTAAGAAGAAGCGCAAGAGTCCACCGCCGGTGAGCGTCGCGGACCGTATCAGCGCCCTCCCCGACAGTCTCCTCCACCACGTGCTCTCCTTCCTCCCAGCGCAGGCCTCCGTACGGACGTGCGTGCTTGCTCGGCGCTGGCGCCACCTCTGGAGGTCCACCACAGGCCTGCGCATCGTCGGCCTTGATGACGAGGTGGAATTAGATGTTGAAGATCTCCGGAAGTTCGTGGACCATCTGCTGATCCTGCGTGAGCGCACCGACCTACACTCTGTCGAGATCAAATTCAATGAATTCTGTGAGGAAGACCAGCCATATGTGAAAACATGGGTCCGTTTCGCTTTGATGTGCAAAGTTCGCACGCTCACCCTTCATGTCGGTGCCTCTGAATATCTCGACCTAGACGACCTGCCTCTTGTCTCTCGGCATCTGAGAACATTAGACCTTGATGGTGTAGGCCTACAAGAGACCTTCCTTGATTTTGGTAGCTGTCCAGTATTGCAGGATCTGAAGATGAGTCATTGCGACATCAATGCTTGTAGGATATCCTCCCATTCCCTAAAGCATTTGACCATCTATTGCTGCCACAACCACTTCGATTGCCGGATCCATGTTTCTACTCCGTGCCTTGTCTCTCTGGAACTTAGTCATTTTTCTGGTAGAACACCGTTTCTTGAAAACATGGCGTTGCTAGAGAGTGCACATGTGTATCTTAGCGATTACTGCCAAGATGTCTGTTTGAATTATGACTCTGGTGTTTTCTGTGGAGCTAATAATAATGCATGTAAGAATTGTGTTCCTATTGAAGACGATTGCAGCAGAGAATATGTTCTTCTGGGTGGTATCTCAAATGCTAAACACCTGAAGTTGCTACCTGAGAGTAAAACGGTATGACACCCATCTTAAAATCCTTTATGTTATGCCCTTTTTGTGATTCAATATCTACATTGTTGCTGGACATAAGGGAAAAACAGATTACATATGCATCATCCACATTCTCTAGTGGCTAGTTGATTTGCTTACTTTTTGTATTTTCTTTCCAGTTCATTTTCGCAAGAGATTTAAAACACTGCCCTACATTTACCAAGTTAAAGACTTTGTTGCTCAATGAGTACTGGTGCGAGGGTCCTGATTTGGATCCGCTAGCTTGCATTCTGAAAAATTCACCAGTTTTAGAGAAGCTCACTCTTCAACTTTTTTCCACGGTATAAATCTTCTAATTGCACAATTGCTGCAATGTTAAAGTTAGTTATTATCTATTGTCCATCTTGGTTAAATGTTATTTCTTACCGTAGGGACCAAATCATAAAGTGGTAATCAAAGGAAGCTATAGTTCAATGGAGAGACCATCTGCAATATCTGAGCACCTTAACATGGTTGAAGTCAAGTGTAATGTGATCGACGACAAAATTCTTAAAGTTTTGAAGTTCCTGACTACATTCAACATACGTAAGCTGACTAATAACACTTTTCTTGCTCTTTATATATTGAAATTAGCTTTCATATGTGGGGAATAAACTACAAATGCAGCAGTGAATAAGAAACTTCTGAATTATGTAGCAAGGGCAGTGTGTAGAGATACCAAATTACTTTGGCCATGAAAAATCTTGACCACTTCTGGTGAGACGTAAAAAGAAAAACAGTTTAATAGTTCTTAATAAATGTCTGAATCGTTTAGTTCATAGTCTGCAGTAATACGATAGTTTTACTCATTATGTTGTCAATCAGTTGGTGCTAACCAATAATAGTTTTTATAGGCTCACTAGATCTGAGCAGCTTTTTGCCCTGGGCTAATTATTTGTACTGGTTTGCTTGTGATTACAGAACTAAATAGTTCGCCATTTTTGTGGTCTTTCCTGGGAAGTATTTACAGGTTACATAACATATAACATGTCTAGTAGTGCATGTCGTGACTGCCTGTTTCACATTTCGTTTGCCTTTAAGCTACGTATGACACTTTCTGCAATCTCTTTTGGTAGCTGTTTAGTTAAATGTTTTTTTCTGTCAGATCATCAGACAGAAATGGCCGTACCAATTACTCCCTGCGCTCCTAAAATTAAGGCGTACTTTATTTCTTGAAGAAAAGTCTTTGACCAACAATTGCTTAAGGTTTTATGACATGAAATTTGTGTCACTTGATTAGTTTTCAGAAGTACTTTTATGATACTGGTTTTGTATCACATAAATCACATAGTAAAAGAGTAGTTGTTGGTCACAAACAAAATACGCCTTAATGAACTGAGCACAGTGATTATAAACAAAGTATATTCCCAAATTCAAGTTCATATATGTTTTGAAAATTGTGTCTCCTTCATACTTACCTAACTCTATTCCAGTATCTTTATTTTCCTTGTCAAGTAACCGAGATGTGTTTGCCAATGCAGATACAGCAAGCTCTTACATTGTCCTTTCATTTGTGTTCAGGATTCGGTTTCGTGTAAGGGCGAGAAGATGTGGGCTGCCGATGGATCTGCAATCCCTGGGCTAGAAATACGAGGCCTAAGCATATATGGTGCGACTATGCTTCCGTCCTTTTTTGCTGGTGCATCTTAATTCCACTCAGAAAAACGGTGTAGAATCCGTGATTTAGCTTTACCGTATCATGTAGCAATTTATATTACACCTCTGGTTCATCTGAATTGTTTCAGCTCTATTACTCGGTAGCACTCTCAGCGTATCCTGTAATTTCTGCTGCACTTGTGGTTCTTGCTGAATTTATTCAGCTCCTGGACTGGTTAGACAATATTTGCTTTGTGTTTATTTTGCCTCATGTGCCTAGATTTGGACTGGATACATCGATCTGCTGCTTGTTCGATGCTTTGCCAACCCAGACAAAACTGAAAACGAGCTACAGTTCTGGACGTATGTTACCGGCAGCAGAAAGCCCGATACACTGTACTCCTGCATGGTGCCAGTGCTTCTGTGGATCATGTTATCAATCAGAAAGTTTAAATCCTCTTATTCCGCAAAAAGAACCATTCTTTGCCGCTGAAGAATGGCCGTGGCAAGTTTTTTTTTTTTAACACCGTCGCCGCGGGTCCGTTTGATCTCCAAATCTTTTACTCCGTAGAGCACATCATTCGGGGCTCCAAAACAAATAAGTGACCCATGGACTCATGGACCAATCTCCCTAATGAGTCCCTGAGGTAGATTTGTGTGTCGTTGACGATGATGTCTCGATGTTGAAGACCTTATCGTTCGGAATAAAACTCTCGCTGCCCTATTTCAGTTTTGGTATGGTTGCGTGGCTATCATCAAGGAGCATGTGGTTTTCTTGTTTTGTTTTGTAGATCTTTGGCTCTCGATCGGGTGAATTGTTGTTCAATTCTTCGACCTATGAAGCATGTACAGCTTGATTTGCAAGGGTGAGTTCAGCAATTTTAGATCCTCACCCTATTGGTTTTTGTAGACTTCTTTTACCAATAATGTCACGTTAGAATCTAGAGACGTGGAAACTCGAAAATGAACTAGAGATGGCCATCTCGAGAAGACATTAGAGCATCTCCACCGGGAAGCCCTAAATCGTTGCCGGCAGCAATTTGGAGAGTCTAGAGAGAGAAACTACTCACATTGATGGTTCCAATAAAAATCCACGTCATCACGAGCCTAGTAAAAACGCCAGCGCGCCCAAAGGAACCCTATACGAAGGGAAGCCATCGGGCGCGCCGGCGACACATGCAGCAAAACTCCACGTTTGATACCAACCAACAAGCCCACCCATCAGCCTCTAAATTCCCATCTACCTCTCTTTTCTCTCTCCTTTCTTCCACCAACATCACGAATTTTGCCATTGCTCCAAATCCCCACCTACTCCAGCCGCCGCGAAGGCCGACGATGACATCTCCTAGTGCCCCTCCTTGCTCTTCTCCGCCGCTGTCGACGGCAACCTCCCTGGTGGAGTGTCCGCTGTTGAAGTATATCCTCTATACATTGTAACATTACACTGTAACTAACCTAACTAGAGTGTAGGAGGAACTAGTCCACCGGTAGTGGCCGCTTTGCACGGCACACGATCTCCATGGATCGTCCCTACATATTGTAAACCCCAACTGATCAACATACGATGTGTGATGTGTGTGCGAGAACAATTCTAGTGTTCAGTTTGGTATCAGAGCGCCAGTTCCTCTCCTCTCCTCTTCTTCCCCATGGTCGACGATGAGCTTCCTCTCACCGGTCACCTAGCCAACGCCTCTATTCAGCTTCTTCCCTCCCCTCCCACTACCAACGGCATCGGCATCCAGCGGTACATCAAGTTCAAGTTAGACACAGCCGCGAGCAACTACAACAAATGGCACAATTTCTTCCTTTTCGTCCTCACCAAGTACGACGCCCGAGATCATGTCAGGCAGGAGACCTCGCCTCACCTCGCCACCGCTGAGTGGCGGGTCACAGACGTAGACATCGTCATGTGGATCTACACCAAAATCTCTGATGAGCTGCGGGACGTCATCCTCACCGCCGACATCACCGCGTACACGGCCTGGCAAGCCCTCAAGTCCTTCTTCATCGACAACGCCTCCGGCCGCGAGATCTACCTCAACAAGGCGTTTCATGGAGTGAAGCAGGGCGACATGACGGTGGTGGCCTACTGCCGCAAACTCAAGGGGATCGCCGACGTCGGGGCCGCCGTCACCGACAAGAAGCTCACCATGCGCCTGATCGACGGCCTCGACAAACGCTTCAAGGGGCAGCAGGAGATCCTTGAAGGGGACGTGCCGTTTCCCACCTTCATGCAAGCGCAGTCTCGGCTCCAACTTGCCGAACAGAAGATCGCCTCCCATGCGTCCGAGCCGCCGCAGATCTGCACGTCAACAACAATGGCGCCTCCAGTTTCCATTTTAACGGGAATTTCTACACCTGCGGCGCACCGGGCCACATGGCCAGGGACTGCCAATCCAGTGGCGGCGGCTCGCAGCCCAATCGCAGTGGCGGCCAGCAGCATGGTCGCGGCGGTGGCCCTCAGGGCTACGCACATAACCCCTACAGCGGTGGTTATCAGGGCTACGGCTCACACAGCTACAATCGTGGCGGCCTCAATGGACGAGACCGTGGCCGTGGGCGCGGGCGTGGCGACGCTGGCCGCAGCTACCACCAAGGCTATGCAACCAGTATGGCTACGGAAACTAGCATCAAGGAAATGGCGGCCCTCCTGCGTACGGCGGCCCTCCTGCTAGTAGAGGCTCTGGCCAAGTTGATACTTGTAACTCCAAGAGGGAGTATTTATACTCGATAGTGGGTTCATGCCTCCATTAAATCTGGGACAGTGACAGAAAGTTCTAAGGTTGTGGATGTGCTGTTGCCACTAGGGATAAAACATCAATGCTTTGTCTAAGGATATTTGTGTTGATTACATTACGCACCATACTTAATGCAATTGTCTGTTGTTTGCAACTTAATACTGGAAGGGGTGCGGATGCTAACCCGAAGGTGGACTTTTTAGGCATACATGCATGCTGGATAGCGGTCTATGTACTTTGTCGTAATGCCCGATTGAATCTCACTCTACTCATCATGATATGTATGTGCATTGTTATGCCCTCTTTATTTGTCAATTGCCCAACTGTAATTTGTTCACCCAACATGCTATTTCCTATTGGAGAGACACCACTAGTGAACTGTGGACCCCGGTCCATTCTTTTACATCTGAATACAATCTACTGCAAACATTGTTCTTTACTGTTCTTCGCAAACAAACATCATTTTCCACACCATACATTTAATCCTTTGTTTACAGCAAGCCGGTGAGATTGACAACCTCACTGTTAAGTTGGGGCAAAGTATTTGGATTGTGTTGTGCAGGTTCCACGTTGGCGCTGGAATCCCTGGTGTTGCGCCGCACTACACTCCGTCACCAACAACCTTCACGTGCTCCTTGACTCCTACTGGTTCGATAAACCTTGGGTTCTTACTGAGGAAAAACTTGCTGTTGTACACATCATACCTTCCTCTTGGGGTTCCCAACGGACGAGTGCTTTACCGTCACAAGGAAGCTACTTTCTGGTGTCGTTGCAATCCAACACCCACGTCAGCAGACCCCTATGGCTTCTCTGTGATGGATTTGGCAACGGGAACACTTCTTCTGAGGTCCAGTAGCAGCGGCGACTTGTACCCTTTCTATGGTGACTCCATGTTTCCAGCAGGCGCCCTTTCTGTCACCACCACCCGAGACTTATGGCACCCACGCCTTGGCCATCCCAGTGCTGATAGTCTTTCCAAACTTTCTGAATTTCTTCCATCATGTAATAACACTCCTAGATCATCCTCGCTTTATGAGGCATCTCAATTAGGCAGGCAACCTAGATTACCATTTTCTTCTTCCTCTAGCTTCACTACCGCCCCATTTCAGCTTATTATGTCATCGTGGTGAACAGACAGATGCCATGGGATGGCTTGAGTTGGGGCCGAATGTGCGCTAGAGGATTGATACGTCTCAAAGGTATGTATAATTTCTTATGTTCCATGCTACTTTTATGATGATACTCACATGTTTTATACACATTATATGTCATATTTATGCATTTTCCGGCACTAACCTATTAACAAGATGCCGAAGAGCCAGTTGCTGTTTTCTGCTGTTTTTGGTTTCAGAAATCCTAGTAAGGAAATATTCTCGGAATTGGACGAAATCAACGCCCAGGGTCCTATTTTGGCACGAAGCTTCCAGAAGACCGAGGGGGAAAGGAAGTGGGGCCACGAGGCGCCGCCACAACAGGGCGGCGCGGCCCAGCCCCTGGCCACGCGGCCCTGGTGTGTGGGGCCCTCGTGTGGCCCCCCGCGTTGCCCTTCCGCCTACTTAAAGCCTTCGTCGCGAAACCCCCAGTACCGAGAGCCACGATACGGAAAACCTTACTGAGACGCCGCCGCCGCCAATCCCATCTCGGGGGATTCAGGAGATCGCCTCCGGCACCCTGCCGGAGAGGGGAATCATCTCCCGGAGGACTCTACACCGCCATGGTCGCCTCCGGATTGATGTGTGAATAGTTCACCCCTGGACTATGGGTCCATAGCAGTAGCTAGATGGTTGTCTTCTCCTCATTGTGCTATCATTGTCTGATCTTGTGAGCTGCCTATTATGATCAAGATCATCTATCTGTAAAGCTACATGTGCGTTTGTTGGGATCCGATGGATAGAGAATACTATGTTATGTTGATTATCAATCTATTACCTATGTGTTGTTTATGATCTTGCATGCTCTCCGTTATTAGTAGAGGCTCTGGCCAAGTTTTTGCTCTTAACTCCAAGAGGGAGTACTTATGCTCGATAGTGGGTTCATGCCTCCACTAAATCTGGGACAGTGACATAAAGTTCTAAGGTTGTGGATGTGCTGTTGCCACTAGGGATAAAACATTGATGCTATGTCCGAGGATGTAGTTATTGATTACATTACGCACCATACTTAATGCAATTGTCTGTTGTTTGCAACTTAATACTGGAAGGGGTTCGGATGATAACCTGAAAGTGGACTTTTTAGGCATAGATGCATGCTGGATAGCGGTCTATGTACTTTGTCGTAATGCCAATTAAATCTCACAATACTCATCATGTCATATATGTGCATTGTCATGCCCTCTCTATTTGTCAATTGCCCAACTGTAATTTGTTTACCCAATATGCTATTTCTTATGGGAGAGACACCTCTAGTGAACTGTAGACCCCGGTCCATTCTTTTACATTGAATACAATCTACTGCAATATTGTTTCTACTGTTCTCTGCAAACAATCATCATCCACACTATACATCTAATCCTTTGTTACAGCAAGCCGGTGAGATTGACAACCTCACTGTTTCGTTGGGACAAAGTACTTTGGTTGTGTTGTGCAGGTTCCACGTTGGCGCCGGAATCCCTGGTGTTGCGCCGCACTACATCTCGCCACCATCAACCTTCAACGTGCTTCTTGGCTCCTACTGGTTCGATAAACCTTGGTTTCTTACTGAAGGAAAACTTGCTGCTGTACACATCATACCTTCCTCTTGGGGTTGCCAACATCACAAGAAAGCTACTACGTCCACATCAACTGTGCGCAAGCAGCTAATTTTCTGGCGCCGGGGAGATCAAGACACGCTGCAAGGGGAGTCTTCACAATCCAATCTCTTTACTTTGTTTTTGTCTTGCTTTATTTTATTTACTACTTTGTTTGCTGCACTAAATAAAAAAAAATAGTTGCTAGTTTACTTTATTTACTATCTTGTTTGCTATATCAAAAACACAAAAAAAATTAGTTACTTGTATTTACTTTACTTAGTTCATCATGTTTCCTCCTAATTTTATTCTTAAAGATGTACCGGTAGGCCGAGGATCTATCCTTGGGAAAGATAATATAGAAGATTTTTTCACTCATATTAGTACGGTTGAAGATTTTGAAGATAGACACTTGGTAGAACTTGCTCCTACTTATGAAATTGCTGTTGCTTCTTTAGTACACGCATTAGAAGCTAGATTTGTTAATCTTAATCCCGTAATTCAACATATGTTTCTTACACTAAGTGATATGGAAGAAGGAGAAAATTTTGTATTAGAAACCCTTCTCAAAGAATTTGGGGGTATTGCAATAGAAGCTAGAAATGTTTTTATTAAATATAATATGCTTGG
Source organism: Lolium perenne (assembly GCF_019359855.2). Classification (NCBI taxonomy): domain Eukaryota; kingdom Viridiplantae; phylum Streptophyta; class Magnoliopsida; order Poales; family Poaceae; genus Lolium; species Lolium perenne. Next base: position 19,762,894 of record NC_067249.2, read on the forward strand.
CTCTTATACCAACTTTGCTAGTATCCTTGAAAAGATGGAAAAAGATAGACAAAAGTATACTAATCAAGTTAATTATGAGGGGGATATTACACTACAAGAAATCTGCCATAAGTTGACAAAATAAAGGTGTCACTGAAACGTCAATAATGGCTACTTGTGACGTTACGGTGACGCTTTTCAAAACGTCGAAAGCTGGGAGTCAGCAGTGACTGCTTAAGACGTTCCACTTGAAAACGTCATAGAGCTTTGTGACGTTTTAAAATGTCACTGACGGCATGACGTTCCCAAAATGTCATGGGCACCTACCCCCGAGTCCAACGTGGCAAAATTGCGACGAATTAGAAACGTCATTATCTGAATTCAGCCCGGTCCATTCAGCTCCTTATGTGGGCTGAGCCCATTAGTTTTGATTATTTTTTTCGGCTTTGTTGGGCCTTGGCCCGTAACATTTTGGACCATTATTTTTGGCCTTTTTATTTTGATTTGATCCCACCGGTCAGTGGGTTCCAATTGTCAGAGTAGAACCTACATATTTTATTTTATTTTATTTCACATACTTCCCCACTTGCGAGGTTTATTTTCCAACATTTAACAATAAATTACAAAATCGAAAATACATGAAATTGAAGATTTTTTTGATAACAGTCATAGTCAACGTATATTACAACATTTCCGGTCTCAATTTACATCACGGTAATTTACAACACAATAATATAAGGTTAAAATGAAACAAACAGAGTGCACAGTATCCTTCCATCGAGGGAACAGACTTTGCTCGGAACCTCCAGGTCGGTTCTTGCTGTTGCACCATCTGTACCTCACTACCGCGGGAAATAGTCTTTGCACCATCAGGAAATAATGCTGCTGCAGGTTAAACCAATTAAAAATAAGGCCCAATAGATTCATGTCAACGAAAATTAACAAGTGTGGATCTGGTGCAAACAGATTTCGATAAACCAATACAGTTCTAATTACTAGTTATAAATTTGAAGAACAAATACGTTTATATGAGACTAGGTGAACATGTGAGCTTCGCCTCGCCGCCGGCAACACATCTTGCACATCGTGAACAGCGGAGAAAACAAAAAATATAGGGTATCTGTGCTACGGTGGTCAGCCCCTAACAAAAAGTTCAGGTGATGACACTTAGAGGACGAAAATGAAAATGTGGTGCATAAACAAACAGCCTAATGCCATGTGTAACCTGCAACCACGGCCATTTTGGCATTAAATTCTACGGTATTGGTCTACAACTTTGAGAGCTTCACAGTTCTCGCTCTAAATATCCTTTATAGTTGTCTTGCTAGAATGACACAAGAACCTATGCATGAATGAATAGCGTCGCACAATAAGAAATGTCGCCGTAGACACCAGATTTGAAGGACATGTTTACCATAGAGGAAAGCAATGTGAACCTTCTATCACTGAGTCATCAAGTTCTCTTTGGAACTGGACGACCTTTAGCACCAATGTTGACAATAGGCAAAATACCAGTCACCATACCAATGACATCTGCATAGCCATAGAAGAGTGGACTGTCGGAGAAAAGCAACCACAAAGCACTGCATAGTAGGCATACAAAAAAAGTGTATCTTAAAGACACCAGTTCCCCTTTCTCTATTTACTTGCAAGGTAAGCTATGTCGTTAATATTACTCAAGAAACTCTAGAAAGTGTTGATCTTGTAAACTTAGTGTATGATTGATCTTTGTAATGTTCATCCTTTTCGTAACCAGGCCTTGGACCAATGTTGACATTAGGGAAGCCATATCTTGCTGGCTCTATCTATAAGAATTCTAATCAGTACGTCGGCTGATGCTAGCATTAGAATGCCAGCCAAAGATAGAAATCAGCGGTGTTAGATTGTTTTTAAATGGGACATTCTAACTATGAAGACTACGCACAAACCTGCTTAGCTTGACATAGGGCAACATAATTCATAAGTTGGCTCAGCCAAAGTGTTTTCCTTCTCTAAAATATCTGGATTCCAAGATACCATCTCACTTACGTCTAGATAGCAGTGCAAAAAAAGGAAATACCAAGTGATCATATTTTCTCCCAGCATCAGCAGACTCCTAGCAGCTGAAACAACATTGCGTAAAATTAGTTGACCTCTAGAACTATTGCTACCACATGGCTCAAAAATAATTTTTTTGCTTAAGAAACTTGCAATTCTTAGCTAGCTGCTACAGTGAGACAACCACAAATGCAGCACAGACTATTTTTTGTTTGTTTTCGAGTTAAGCTTGAGTAGTTAAGGCTACCGAAAACTAAAAATATAACAGGCTTGCAACGGCATGCTCAAAATCAACAAAGACAATGGTCCTAAGCATAGAACCCCCACCACACATGTTCCATATGGGATCTGGCCGCCCAAATTGTGCTCCAAGAAACTTGAAATCACAGACACGTCGTGATTATTATTTTCGAGCATACAGAGACATGATTCCCCGGACCACCCAAACCAGATAAAATTGGAGCGAACGAATGAACCAACTCCCAGAACGTATCCTGTCGATCCCAATCTACCATACGCCCATCCGTCGATTCAATCGGTAACCCTAGCCCCTAGGATGCGCGCGTGCTGTGATGGTTGGCAAAAGACCAGCAGTAGGGGCCACGAAGAAAAGGAATCGTACGTACCTGTGGCTCGCCGGGCATGAAGGTGACGCAGTCGGTGCAGCCGAGGAGGAGCTCCTGCGTGATGAACGGGCGGACGTTGACGGCCACATTGACGCTGTCGCCCTGCTGCTGCGAGGCCATCTCCGAGCTCCCCATCGGAACCCTAGGCACGATGAATTCCCGCGACGGATCAGGACGAGATCCCAAGGCATAGAAGATATACAGCGAGAAAACAAGGAATCCGAACGCTCCGAGCCGTGAATCTGAGAAATCGGGGCGTTGAATTGGGGGAAGTTGGGAATCTGGGGGCCGAGGGTTTTGAATTCGGCTCACCTCAACGCGCCCTCGCCGTGGAGGCGCGTCCCGTGCTGCGCGGATCCGAGGGCACCTGCAGAGAGATACAGAGAGATTAGACGGGGGAGAGAGAGCGCAGAGAAAGTAAAGAGAGGCACGTGGGGAATATCAGGACGAGGACGTCCACGGACATGTCGAGGAGGGCATCAAGGTCCGTTGCCGAGGCGCCGCCGTTGCCATGCCCTCCTGCTCCTCTTTGTACAGGCGGGATCCTGGGCTAAGTTTTGGGAAGATGTTGTATGGTGGTTCCATGAGGTGGGATAGAGAGAGGGGGAAGGTGTAGTGCTGGGGAGATGGTCGGCGAGGCAACCAGTGACCGGAGTTGGCCGGATCTAGGCCGGCAGCTGAGGTGGAGTAGAGGGGAGGAGGGAGGCGGCGATGTGGAGACGAGCAGATGGCTTTGGTGGGAGATTGGAGACGAGTGGATGGGGTTGGTGGGTGGCGTGGTGGGAGGATTTGGGAGATTGTCCAAAATAACCCTGCTTTTTCAGTTTTGATGTGTCAATGTATTGGCATTTGGGTCATTTCAAACCAAAAATCTTTAGGCGCCAATTGCAAAATCTGGCGCGGGAAATATTTCAGGACGAATATTTTGCTAATGACGTTTTGACCTAAATTGCCAATGACGTTTTTGCCCAATAACGTCACGATTTTCTAGGGTTTTGCCCCCCCGAGTGGCCAACGACGGTCAAAGCTAGGAACGTCATAAAGCTATGACATTTTGATTTCCAGTCATAAAAAAACGTCATATTATGGCAGATTTCTTGTAGTGTTAAAACATCAATACCTTGTAAGCTCCTAGGGATGTGTGAGGCACTAGAAAATAACTATGCTTGGCTTGTTCCTGAAAATTTGTTTGATGAGAATAGCAAGCCTAAAAGTAATATAAAAGGAGCCTCTGAAACTTATATAGATAAAATACAATGCATTGTTGAGAAAACTCCAAACCCCACTGTTGATGCTTCATCTCTTGATTACACTTGATACACACTTTCTGCGCCTAGCTGAAAGGCGTTAAAGAAAAGCGCTTATGGGAGACAACCCATGTTTTTACTACAGTACTTTTATTTTATATTTGAGTCTTGGAAGTTGTTATTACTGTAGCAACCTCTCCTTATCTTAGTTTTATTGCATTGTTGTGCCAAGTAAAGTCTCTAATAGAAGTATGATACTAGATTTGGATTACTGCGCAGAAACAGATTTCTTTGCTGTCACGAATCTGGGTCTAATTCTCTGTAGATAACTCAGAAAATTATGCCAATTTACGTGAGTGATCCTCAGATATGTACGCAACTTTCATTAGTTTTAAGTTTTCTCATCTGAGCAAGTCTGGTGCCTCTTAAAAATACGTCTTTACGAACTGTTCTATTTTGACAGATTCTGCCTTTTATTTCGCATTGCCTGTTTTGTCATGCTTGATGGATTTTTCGATTCCATTGACTTTCAGTAGCTTTGTGCAATGTCCAGAAGTATAAAGAATGATTGTGTCACCTCTGAATATGTGAATTTTAATTGTGCACTAACCCTCTAATGAGTTGCTTTGAGTTTGGTGTGGAGGAAGTTTTCAAGGATCAAGAGAGGAGGATGATACAACATGATCAAGAAGAGTGAAAGCTCTAAGCTTGGGGATGCCCCGGTGGTTCACCCCTGCATATATCAAGAAGACTCAAGCGTCTAAGCTTGGGGATGCCCAAGGCATCCCCTTCTTCATCGACAACATTATCAGGTTCCTCCCCTGAAACTATATTTTTATTCCATCACATCTTATGTACTTTGCTTGGAGCGTCTGTTTGTTTTTGTTTTTGTTTTGTTTGAATAAAATGGATCCTAGCATTCATTATGTGGGAGAGAGACATGCTCCGCTGTTGCATATGGACAAATATGTCCTTAGCTTTACTCATAGTATTCATAGCGAAAGTTTCTTCTTCGTTAAATTGTTATATGGTTGGAATTGGAAAATGATATATGTGGTAATTGGTATAATATCTTGGATAATGTGATACTTGGCAATTGTTGTGCTCATGTTTAAGCTCTTGCATCATATACTTTGCACCTATTAATGAAGAAATACATAGAGCATGCTAAAATCTGATTTGCATGTTTGGTTTCTCTAAGGTCTAGATAATTTCTAGTATTGAGTTTGAACAACAAGGAAGACGGTGTAGAGTCTTATAATGTTTACAATATGTCTTTTATGTGAGTTTTGCTGCACCGCTTCATCCTTGTGTTTGTTTCAAATAAACCTTGCTAGCCTAAGCCTTGTATCGAGAGGGAATACTTCTCATGCATCCCCTTGAGCCAACCACTATGCCATTTGTGTCCACCATACCTACCTACCACATGGTATTTCTCCGCCATTCCAAAGTAAATTGCTTGAGTGCTACCTTTAAAATTTCTATCCTCTACCTTTACAATATATAGCTCATGGGACAAATAGCTTAAAAACTATTGTGATATTGAATATGTACTTATGCACTTTATCTCTTATTAAGTTGCTTGTTGTGCGATAACCATGTTCCTGTGGACGCCATCAACTACTCTTTGTTGAATATCATGTGAGTTGCTATGCATGTCCGTCTTGTCTGAAGTAAGGGAGATTTACCACTCATTTAATGGTTAGAGCATGCATATTGTTAGAGAAGAACATTGGGCCGCTAACTAAAGCCATGATCCATGGTGGAAGTTTCAGTTTTGGACAAATATCCTCAATCTCATATGAGAAAATTAATTGTTGCTACATGCTTATGCATAAAAGAGGAGTCCATTATCTGTTGTCTATGTTGTCCCGGTATGGATGTCTAAGTTGAGAATAATCAAAAGCGAGAAATCCAATGCGAGCTTTCTCCTTAGACCTTTGTACAGGCGGCATAGTGGTACCCCTTTGTGACATTTGGTTAAAACATGTGCATTGCGATGATAATCCCGGTAATCCAAGCTAATTAGGACAAGGTGCGGGCACTATTGGTATACTATGCATGAGACTTGCAACTTGTAGGATATAATTTACATAACTCATATGCTTTATCACTACCGTTGAAAAAATTGTTTCTTGTTTTAAAAACCAAAGCTCTAGCACAAATATAGCAATCGATGCTTTCCTCTTTGAAGGACCATTCTTTTACTTTTATGTTGAGTTAGTTCACCTATCTCTCTCCACCTCAAGAAGCAAACACTTGTGTGAACTGTGCATTGATTCCTACATACTTGCATATTGCACTTGTTATATTACTTTGCATTGACAATATCCATGAGATATACATGTTACAAGTTGAAAGCAACCGCTGAAACTTCATCTTCCTTTGTGTTGTTTCAATACCTTTACTTTGAATTATTGCTTTATGAATTAACTCTTATGCAAGACTTATTGATGATTGTCTTGAAGTACTATTAATGAAAAGTCTTTGCTTTATGATTCAATTGTTTACTCATGTCATTTACCATTGTTTCAAATCGCTGCATTCATTACATGTGCTTACAATAGTATGATCAAGATTATGTTGGTAGCATTGTCACTAAGAAATTATCTTTGTTATCGTTTACCTACTCGGAACGAGTAGGAACTAAGCTTGTGGATGCTTAATACGTCTCAAACGTATCTATAATTTCTTATGTTCCATGCTACTTTTATGATGATACTCACATGTTTTATACACATTATATGTCATATTTATGCATTTTCCGGCACTAACCTATTAACGAGATGCCGAAGAGCCAGTTGTTGTTTTCTGCTGTTTTTGGTTTCAGAAATCCTAGTAAGGAAATATTCTCGGAATTGGACGAAATCAACGCCCAGGGTCCTATTTTTGCACGAAGCTTCCAGAAGACCGAGGGGGAAAGGAAGTGGGGCCACGAGGCGCCGCCACAACAGGGCGGCGCGGCCCAGCCCCTGGCCGCGCGGCCCTGGTGTGTGGGGCCCTCGTGCGGCCCCCCGCGTTGCCCTTCCGCCTACTTAAAGCCTTCGTCACGAAACCCTCAGTACCGAGAGCCACGATACGAAAAACCTTACTGAGACGCCGCCGCCGCCAATCCCATCTCGGGGGATTCAGGAGATCGCCTCCGGCACCCTGCCGGAGAGGGGAATCATCTCCCGGAGGACTCTACACCGCCATGGTCGCCTCCGGATTGATGTGTGAGTAGTTCACCCCTGAACTATGGGTCCATAGCAGTAGCTAGATGGTTGTCTTCTCCTTATTGTGCTATCATTGTCTGATCTTGTGAGCTGCCTATCATGATCAAGATCATCTATCTGTAAAGCTACATGTGCGTTTGTTGGGATCCGATGGATAGAGAATACCATGTTATGTTGATTATCAATCTATTACCTATGTGTTGTTTATGATCTTGCATGCTCTCCGTTATTAGTAGAGGCTCTGGCCAAGATTTTGCTCTTAACTCCAAGAGGGAGTACTTATGCTCGATAGTGGGTTCATGCCTCCATTAAATCTGGGACATTGACAGAAAGTTCTAAGGTTGTGGATGTGCTGTTGCCACTAGGGATAAAACATTGATGCTATGTCCGAGGATGTAGTTATTGATTACATTACGCACCATACTTAATGCAATTGTCTGTTGTTTGCAACTTAATACTGGAAGGGGTTCGGATGATAACCTGAAAGTGGACTTTTTAGGCATAGATGCATGCTGGATAGCGGTCTATGTACTTTGTCGTAATGCCCAATTAAATCTCACAATACTCATCATGTCATATATGTGCATTGTCATGCCCTCTCTATTTGTCAATTGCCCAACTGTAATTTGTTTACCCAATATGCTATTTCTTATGGGAGAGACACCTCTAGTGAACTGTGGACCCCGGTCCATTCTTTTACATTGAATACAATCTACTGCAATATTGTTTCTACTGTTCTCTGCAAACAATCATCATCCACACTATACATCTAATCCTTTGTTACAGCAAGCCGGTGAGATTGACAACCTCAATGTTTCGTTGGGACAAAGTACTTTGGTTGTGTTGTGCAGGTTCCACGTTGGCGCCGGAATCCCTGGTGTTGCGCCGCACTACATCTCGCCACCATCAACCTTCAACGTGCTTCTTGGCTCCTACTGGTTCGATAAACTTTGGTTTCTTACTGAGGGAAAACTTGCTGCTGTACACATCATACCTTCCTCTTGGGGTTCCCAACATCACAAGGAAGCTACTACGCCCACATCAACTGTGCGCAAGCAAGGATTCGGGGGAGAGTTTTGGTAACATAGGGATGGATTTTGGGTGAAGTACCGGTATCTTATTGATGAACTTGGCCTTGGCCAGAGGTTGAAGATGAACAATACAAGCTCTAGCTAAAAGTGCTGCTCTAACTGGTTCGTATCCTACTGGTTGTTCGTCCTGCGCAGGGGTGTACCCCCTCTCCTTATATAGGGGAGAGGGTGGCTTACAAGGGAAGGAACCCTAATGGCATCCAGCATGATCTAAGCTACTTTATAAAGCTTCTTTGGCCCGGATGACTCCGGTCTTGACTTTAATCAGGAGGAGATGACCTCTTCCGGCACCTTTTATGTCATCTTGATCCTTTGGCGTTAGGGCTTCGATTAAAGCTACTTTGTTTCGCTCATCCTTTTCCTCTAGTCCTTGAGAGAATCTTTGACCAGAGTGCCGACAGGCTACAGTAAAATTCATGCCGGTACTCCGGTATCTTTCATGTTTACCGAACTCTGGTATACCCCTCCTGGGATACCGGTAAGCTTTAACTTGGCACTTGCCAACTTAAGAGAATCATCCGGATTAACCTTTAATCCGGCATCTTAAGAGATAAACATGGCAACTTCGCCATGCCTTTGGCCTACCGGGGGCCATCCCCCCGACATTAGTCCCCGAAGCTGGTATAGTCCGGCAAATTCTATCTGACGGACCATGCCAGGTTCCTACTCCGAACGCACCGGATCAATTCTTCCGGTTTCCATTTAAACTCTTCCGGCTTCTTTGCCGGACTTAGATCATACCGTTTCCAAATAAACCCTCTGGTATTTTTTTCGGTAGCTTCGCTATTAAAGTCTCCTCGGCGAAGTCAAGAATATCTCGGGAACTGCGCCTGATAGAGACATGCACACTGTGTCTGGCGCACCAGTGTCTGGGGTCAAATCCCTTCGACTCCCGCGCGCGCAATTAATACGCCACACCGGATCCTAGCGGCCGCACCGGATCTCTGTGACCTCCGTGCGGCGCCCCGCCCGCAGCGCGTGTACCTCTACGCCACGTGGCGGCCCACAGGTAAGGTGAAACGGGCCTGGCCGTGCCCCGGCCCACAAACACTCTTTGTATAAAGGGGCGCGACGGTTCCTCGTCGCCTCCTTCGCTCCCACTTCGCTTCGCATCCTCAACCTCCAGTGCTCCTGCGCCCAGCGCCGCTTCAGTTCACCGCGCCGCCGTTCGCCGTCAAACTCGACCGCTGCTGCGAACTCTCGCGGAACCGCGCTTCGGAGCTTGCTCGCTCGTCCAGATCCACCGCAACACTCTTCCTCTATGTCCTAGAGAAGCACTACGACATCTCCTTCCTCTTCTCCGTTCGCCGCCGTCGTTCGCCTCCACTCCGAACTCCGGCGAATCGTCGACTCCGCCGCCCTCAGGTCAGCCTTGCAGATCCCGCATTCCTTTGCTCCTACTGTTCATTACTGGCGCGGTAGAGTATTTATCCCCTTTTCTTCTCGTTTTTCTTCCTTTCGTAGATATTCGGGAAGGAGTAGATTCAGGGAAATCCGTTTTTAGCCACCCTCAACACTTAGCAAAAATGTCATCCGAAGAGTCCATTCCAGAACTCTCCGCCAGCACCCGACATAGAGAGAGCCTGGAAACCTCGGGAGAGGAAGTTCGGTAGACCAGTCTGGTGATGGGCTCGAGGAGGACCTCGCCCAACTCGAAGAAGAAGCTGGTGGCTCTGAGCAGCTTACCAGCAACGACGAGGAACACGCCGGCTGATGAGGACATCCCTACCTCACTACCACCTCTGTCATTACCAACTGAAGATGAACCTGTTGTGAAGCTCAAGTCCAATGAAGGTCTACGATGGCTCGGCCGCGGCCGGCTGCGCTATGGCCAGGGCCGGCTTCTACATGTCATATCCGGCTTGGTTCACCTTTCCCCTGACCGGCTCGGAGCTGGTGATCCTTGCAGGAGAAGGCTCCGGAAAGGTCATCCGGGTCTAGAAGTCCACCGAGGACATCAAATCCCGCAGATCAGGGGACACTGTAGAGCAACAGTGACCCGCGTCAGGACATGCCATCATGGCTCGGCTTCTCCGGGCGCCGTAGGCTACGGGCGGCGCTAGCTAGCGGCCGCAGGCTACGGCCGCAAGCTAGATCCGCCTACCGCACGTCGCTGTCCCTGTCGGCCGCGACAGGAAGGACAAGACATGGCCGATAGCCGGGCAGCACGGGCGCCTCGGGAAGGCGCGAGCAAGCCGGAGCCGGCGGAGCCGGCACCGTAAGCTATAGGGACTTCTTTGTAATGTTCTGGGCTCTATATAAGCCGGACTAGCACCCCCTTGCACGGGGACGATCGATCCATTCAGACTCATTCACACTTAGCACGGCTCGGGAAAGGGATCATCGTCTACCTCGAGCCCTCTCTCAAGCCGGATACAGCTCAAGGAGCACCATTGTAGTGTCCCATACATCATATACACTCTAGAGCAGGAGTAGGGGTGTTACCTCCATACGAGGGCCCCGAACCTGGGTACGTCGCTGTGTGGCTCGTGTTCATACCCGGATCCGGAGACCGTCGTAGGCCAAAGGCCGGAACCACCGACTTTAGCCATCCCATGGCATATGCCGATACCACGACATCCAGCCTTGGCGATTGTGGTGACGAGGTCCTAGTTAGCGGTTCTCGTGGTTTCATTATTTCATGACCCTGCTTTTCTTCTTGAGTTAGCTATAGTGCTGGTCTTCTTGTTATTAGTACGGTAGCATGTACCTTAGCCCCATAAAAATTCTGATGTGATAGCTAATTACGAAGTAGAAAGAATTAGAATAACGTAAGATACAGTATCATAGCGTATATTATCGGTATTTAATCTCAAATAAATTTTGTAGTACATAATTTTGCATTGAAATTTTACAAATGAATAAATACAATAAATGTATGATAATACCCAATAATACTATGCATTATAGAGATATTATTACACAAGTATATCATATATGATACTATTGTATGACACTACCCACCATGATGATGAAGGATGGTACAACTTACCATGCAAGGGTGGGTTCAGCAATTTAGGTTCTCACATATTGAGAAGTGCATGGCTTGATTTTTCCATAATATTGGGGGTTTATTTAGCTTGTGTGCCTATTTGATTTTGTAGATCATTTTTTACCAATTTTTACAATAGATTTATAATAAGTGTTGGAGATTTAGCTTAATTTAGTTTAAAATTAAATTGAAAACTATACATTTTCTATTGATTGGAGGAAGTAGTAGAGACGTAAAGAAATGAAACTAGAGATGAGCAGCTCGAGAAAACATTAATCAGGAATTTATTACTATAGCAGGTCGTGATCTGGCGTTCTGTATTCTAAGTTACAGTAATAAATAGGAAGTTGGACGTTCGCTAAAAACGCGGATATCAGAAGCCGGAAGTCCATCAACCGTTTCTCGTCTTCCTCCCAGCGACTGGACGTCTGGACTTACCGGCGGCCAGGTGAGTGTCCACCGCTCCGCCGCCGCAAGGCATCGATCTGCTTCTCCCATCCCATCCCATTCTCTCAACCCTTGCGTCGTCTGACCGTTTGTTGCCTCGCAGCGGCGACGACGCCCGTCGCCTGTTCGACGGAATGCCTCCTAGGAAGAAGCGCAATAGTGCGCCGCCGGTGAGCGTCACCGACCGCATTGGCGCCCTCCCCGACAGTATCCTCCACCACGTGCTCTCCTTCCTCCCAGCGCAGGCCGCCGTTCGGACGTGCGTGCTTGCCCGGCGCTGGCGCTACCTCTGGAGGTATACCACCGGCTTGCGCATCGTCGGCCTGGAGGAGGACGGGGAATACAAAGTCAGCGACCTCCATAAGTTCGTGGAACATCTGCTGATACTGCGTGAGCGCACCGACCTAGACACTGTCCAGATCAAATTCGATGAATTCTGTGAAGAAGATCAACCTTGTGTGAACCTGTGGGTCCGTTTTGCTGTGATGTGCAAAGTTCGGGCGCTCACCCTTCATATCAGTGATGAACGTCTCAACCTAGACGACCTGCCTCTCGTCTCTAGGCATCTGAGAACATTAGACCTTGATGGTGTAGCCCTACAAAAGTTCTTTCTTGATTTTGCTAGCTGTCCTGCATTGGAGAATCTGAATATGAGTTATTGCAGCATCTTTGCTGGGAAGGTATCGTCCCGTTCCCTGAAGCATTTGAGCATCTATTACTGCAGCTACGACTTGGATTGCCGGATCCATATTTCTACTCCGTGCCTTGTCTCTCTGAAAATCGATCATTATTCTGGTAGAACACCATTTCTTGAAAACATGGCGTTGCTAGAGAGTGCACATGTGTATCTTAGCAATTACTGCGAAGATGCCTGTTTGAACCATGCCTCTGGTGTTTTCTGTGGAGCTAATAATAATGCATGTCAGAATTGTGTTCCTATTAAAGACGATTGCAGCAGAGAGTGTGTACTTCTGGGTGGTATCTCAAGTGCTAAACACCTGAAGTTGCTACCTGAGAATAGTACGGTATGACACCCATCTTAAAATCCTTTATGCTATGCCCTATTTGAGTTTCAATATCTACATTGTTGCTGGGCATAAGCGAAAAAACAGATTACATATGCATCATCCACATTCTCTAGTGGCTAGTTGATTTGCTTACTTTTTGTATTTTCTTTCCAGTTCATTTTCGCAAGAGATTTAAAACACTGCCCTACATTTACCAAGTTAAAGACTTTGTTGCTCAATGAGTACTGGTGCGAGGGTCCTGATTTGGATCCGCTAGCTTGCATTCTGAAAAATTCACCAGTTTTAGAGAAGCTCACTCTTCAACTTTGTTCCACGGTATAAATCTTCTAATTGCACAATTGCTGCAATGTTAAAGTTAGTTATTATCTATTGTCCATCTTGGTTAAATGTTATTTCTTACCGTAGGGACCAAATCATAAAGTGGTAATCAAAGGAAGCTATAGTTCAATGGAGAGACCATCTGCAATATCTGAGCACCTTAACATCGTTGAAGTCAAGTGTAATGTGATCGACGAGAAAATTCTTAAAGTTTTGAAGTTCCTGACTACATTCAACATACGTAAGCTGACTAATAACACTTTTCTTGCTCTTTATATTCTGACCTTTCAAATGTGGGGAATAAACTACAAAAGCCAGCAGTGAAGAAGTAACTTCTGAATAATGTAGCAAGGACAGTTTGTAGGGATTCCAAATTACTGTAGTCATGAAAATATTGACCTTGTCTGGTGACATGCAAAAAAATAAACAATATAATCCATTTATTAGTTCTGAATAAATGTCTGAATCGTTTAGTTTAGAGTGTGCATCAACTCAAATATCTAGAATAATACGCTATTTGTACTCATCATGTTGTTGAACAGTTTGTGCTAACCAATGATAGTTTTTATAGGCTCAACAGTTCTGATCAGCTCCTTGCCATGGGCTAAATTATTCAGTAATTGGTTTGTTTGTGACTACAACACTAAAAAGTTTGCCATGTTTATGGATTTGCTTGGGAAGTCTCAACAATTTACATAACACATAACATGTCTCGTAGTGTATGTTTTGATTGTTTGTTTCACATTTCATTTTCCATTAAGTTACTTATGAGTTATGACACTTTCTGCAATCTCTTATGGGAACTCTTTAGTTAGATTATCAGCCAGAAATGGCCGTATCACATAAAATTAAGGCTTATTTTATTTTGTTAACACAAGTCTTTGACCGATAATTGCTGTCACTTGATTATTTTTTAAAAGCACCCTGTTATGATACTGATTTTGTATCACATAAATCACATGTTAAAAGAGTATAAACAAAGTTTCACCCAAATTCATGTTAATATAAGTTGCATTTGGTAAAGTGAATATCCATTTTACTTTTACCTAACTCTGTTGCAATATCTTTATTTTTTCATTGTCAAGTAACTGAGATTTTTTTGTCAATGCTGTTACACGAGGCTCTTACATTGTCTTTTCTTTTGTGTACAGGATTCGGTTTCCTGTAAGGGCGAGAAGGTATGGGCTTTCGGTCAATCTGCCATCCCCTGGCTATTGCGGGGCTTAAGCATATATTCTGCGATGATGTTTCCATCATCTTTTGCTTGTGAAGAAAATCTTATGCTGATTCTACTTAAGAGGAATGGTGTAGAATCCGTGATGTATAACTTATGAACTGAACAATCTAGACCATCTAGCTGGACTTTTACCCTATCATGTTCGTACTTATTTCTGTTACACCTTTCTGTTGCACTTATGGTTCATGCTGAATTTATTCAGCTTTTGGACTGGTTAGTACTACAATATTTGCTATGTGTCTATTTGTTTCATGTTCCAAGATTTGGATGTTTGGAAAAGTGCGAGGTGTTGGTTCCATTTTGGCTGGATATCATCGATCTGCTGCTTGTTCGATGTTTCGCCTAAGCAGAGTATACTGAAAACGAGCTGCACTTGTGAACGTATGCTACCAGAAAGGGCGATACCCTGTAGTTTCTACTTCGAGGGATAATATCAGGGCTTGACTAGAACCTCTTGTTTCACATACAAGTGCTAATCTTTCCAAGGTTCTCAATATTTAGCCAAATGGTAGTGATTTAATTATTTACCTGCTTTGAACCATGTATAAGAAAAAAACAATTCGATGGAGTTTATAGTACCAGTTTTGTTTATGAATCAGTGTTGAGAACTGGTCAATCCAACTTCAGGGTTCATGTAGGCATTGAAGTGAAGAGAAGATCTTTATCTTAATTCTATAAGCGATTGTTAAAAAATAAATCGTAGGCCGGCATGTAGGCATTCCGTTACAGTAAGTGCTCCCATCCGTCCCAAAATATAAGGTGTTCAAGGATTAGTAAAAATCAAATCTTATTAACTTTGTTCAAATATTTAGCAAAAAATATTGACATCTATAATATCGAATGGACACGTTAAGAAAGTATATTTTATGATAAACCTATTAATATTGATTCAGTATTGTAAATGTTCATATTCTATATAAACTTGGTCAAACTAAAAAAGTTGATTTTTTAAATAATCTTTAGACGCTTTACATTTTGGGACAGAGGGAGTACATGGTAAAATATTGATATAAATGTCTGGTAAAATGTTGATCCACATTTGGCACTCTGTTTTCTTATCATTCCGGCACTACTCAGATTTCTTTGTCAATGCAAATACACCAGACTATTACAACGTCTTTTCGTTTTTCCACCCAACACCATCGTCTTCTTCCTCATCTTCGGCGTACTCCTCGGCTTCCTGCTGCGTGAAGGACGATAGCCCGCTGGTGCCGTCGATGATCATGTCCTTCAAGATGGCGTCGCCCGGCATCGGGCCGAACGACACTTGCGCGCTGCTGCTTGCGGCCAACTGCTGGTAGCCGGGGTGAGGGCCAGGGTGAGGCGGAGGCCCGCCTCCACTATAGGAACTGCGTCGGAGCTCAGGCGATTCGGTCGATAACATGTGCAGGTCATCGGTGGTGAAAGTTGAGATGGGGATAAATCGATTTGTTGGTGGAGTTCGTGCTTGACGATCCGACTACACGTGCAAAGCTCGTGCGCCAACGCAATCGCTAGGACAATCTCCGGGAGTTACTGATCTTGCGGGAGCACGATCAGCCTGACCAGTAAGGGTCTTAATTCCTACCTGAAATCGAGAACAAGTAAGAACTAAAGATGCAATCAGAATATTGCGAATAGAGATGAAAGCTCGATTGATAATGGTGGGATTCTGAATAGTCGGTCTTGTTCTGGGCGTTGGCCTCAAAAGAAGTACACGTAGTTGCAACAATTGGCTAACTTTTAATCTAATCAAAATCCCCTAAAATACCTAATCCGAAAATACATGGGCCTGGCCCATTAAATAATGAGACGCAGCACCATAAATAACTCTTTGGACGAATTTTATGATGGAGTAACTTGTATAATTCATCCAAGCATCGTTGCTTCACTATGGTGGCTTCAATGTTCTGAAATTCTCGCTTGCAACGCCATCCTGAATCCTTGCAGGTCTGCTGCCATCTCCATGCACGTTCCTAATCCAATGCTTGGCGTCCATGCTAGATTCATTCCTAAATAATATAAATACATTTGATTTAGGCAACGTCATATTCTCATATATATCAGGAAGGATTCCTAGTAACGAATGTACCTGAGATGTGGTTGTAGGAGTATTGGTTGTATCTATCATAGAGATGTCCTCATCATCCTCCCCTACTTGAATTGAAGTCGTCCTTGACGTAGTCTCATCTTTTTCACCAAGATATGCCTTCAACTCGGAGGTAATCATGTCCTCATCAAAAGTGTTTGGGAGGTGAAGTTGTCTGGGTTAAACCCACCGAGCGTGTCGAAATCGTGGCAGCTCGGCGAGAAGCGGGACAGGTGGGGTGGGTTACCTTGGGCGTCATGGAACAAAGACGACGGCAACGAGGTGGAAGGTGACGGCGAGGAGACGCTGCCCTAACTGCCGCTCCACGCGGTGGGGACGATTGCAGACAAAGACTCAAAAAGCAAAAACTGAAAAGATCATGCAATGGCTTGGCAGGGGCTATGGGACGGATGATCTAAACCTAATATATTTTTGTGGGGCTTTTTCTGGGTTATAGGTAAAACAAATCTACACTAGGAATACTGTAAATCTCACCGAGCAACCTGAAATCTGATACCACTTGATAGGGCAAAGGTGTCCGATTTTTCGATGAGATGGGGATAAATCGATTTGTTGGTGGAGTTCGTGCTTGACGATCCGACTACACGTGCAAAGCTCGTGCGCCAATGCAATCGCTAGGACAATCTCCGGGATTTACTGATCTTGCGGGAGCACGATCAGCCTGACCAGCAAGGGTCTTAATTCCTACCTGAAATCGAGAACAAGTAAGAACTAAAGATGCAATCAGAATATTGCGAATAGAGATGAAAGCTTAATTGATGATGGTGGGATTCTGAATAGTCGGTCTTGTTCTGGGCGTTGGCCTCAAAAGAAGTACACGTAGTTGCAGCAATTGGCTAACTTTTAATCTAATCAAAATCCCCTAAAATACCTAATCCGAAAATACATGGGCCTGGCCCATTAAATAAGGTGACGCAGCACCATAAATAACTCTTTGGACGAATTTTATGATGGAGTAACTTGTATAATTCATCCAAACATCGTTGCTTCACTATGGTGGCTTCAATGTTCTGAAATCCTCGCTTGCAACGCCATCCTGAATCCTTGCAGGTCTGCTGCCATCTCAATGCATGTTCCTAATCCAATGCTTGGCGTCCATGCTAGATTCATTCCTAAATAATATAAATATATTTGATTTAGGCAACATCATATTCTCATATATATCAGGAAGGATTCCTAGTAACGAATGTACCTGAGATGTGGTTGCAGGAGTATTGGTTGTATCTATCATAGAGATGTCCTCATCATCCTCCCCTACTTGAATTGAAGTCGTCCTCGACATAGTCTCATCTTTTTCACCAAGAAATGCTTTCAACTCGGAGGTAATCATGTCCTCATCATCCTCCCTTTCTTGAAAGAAAAGCCATCCTCGGCGATGTTTATTCTGTAAACATGCTAACAAAAGAGACAAGGTATATGCATGGTATATGTATATGTCATCCGTTTTAACAGCTCTGTCATGTTTCCCATTTAATTTTGTACATATACCAGTATTGTAGTAGCGTAGAAGCTCATTAGTCCCCATTAAACATTTATCACAACTCAGTTTGCAGATATAAGTGAAGCACATATTAACTCCTTTAAAATTATAATGCTCATCATTAAACCATCCCAAAGTTGGTAAACCAAAATGTAAGGTCTCAAATTTACTAGCCACGTCATGTTGAATGAAATAATTTTGCAGCAAGTTATTTGGCATAGAATGAATACCAACATTGGAGGTCATATCAAAATGAGAAAGCATATATACAAATTCGGTTTTATTGGAACTATAAGAATTATCACACATGATGCAAATCCTATGTACCATAAAAATATTGTTGCTGACATACTCCCCAACCAAATTAAATGTAACATCGGGGGCGTAAACACTCTTTAAACAAGGAAGTTCATCAATTTTATATCTAGCATGTGACAAAGATATAGGTGGATCCATCACAACAGAAAACAAAGAATTAGCATGAGAAATCTTAGCCAACACTTCATTGTTCATAACCAGTTTTATATGATCCATAGAGAGGCAACTTGCAAATCACAAGGTGCATTATCAGGAGCAAGAATTTCAGTTTGTGCACTCATAGATATGGAAGAATTAACTTGTACCGTAGGTGTACGCAACATAGTTGGTATATCATTTACACAAGTTCCTAACACATGGTCATCATTGGAAACAAAATTCTTCGTTGGTACACTCATATCAATAGAGGAACAAAAAACAGCACATGGTACACACAAATCTGTAGGTCTGTCATAACTAGTGTCAACCAAAAGATTGCTAGTCATATCAATGATAGTTTCAGTGGTTTGATCACATGGTACTTGCAAATCAGTATTATGATCCTCTAATATAGGCGATGTGGTCAAATCATCGGTGAACTCCACACATGGTGTACCAATTCAAGTGGAGTAACAAAACTAGGAAGCATCTCCATTGTTTGATCATGAGATTTTTTCAAAGCAACAAATCTATCCTCAATCAACTCAATAGACAAATCAACACATGACATATGTAGATCATCATGGTGTTCATCAGTCACAAGTGGAAGGACAAAATCAGTACCTTTATTTTTACCTTGTGACTCCAACGTAGAAGATGTTCGCAGCGACGTGTCACAAGTCTGTGGCTGGGCGACTCGCACAACAATATTCATGCGTGGAACGTAGGATGAAACAACCGGTGCTAGTGTGCATGACTTGAAGGAGTTGGAATGGTCCAACGTTTTCTCCTGTATGTGTCTCTCAAAAGCACAAGCTCGAACATATATACCAATAGTAGAATGAGGAATATACTTAAACATAACCTTAATATCAGGGGTCAAGCCGTTGAAAAACATGTTTCTAGTATTTTCCTCAAATTCCTTTATATCACAACGGTACATGTAAAATTTAAATTCCTGATAGTAAACATGCACAGTATTACTACCTTGTTCTAATCGTTCAAATTTGCGGAGCAGTTCAGGTTGATGAGAAAGAGGCACAAATTTACGTCTCAAAACAGATTTTAAATCTACCCAAGTAGTAGGTGTATTATCAACATTTTCTTTATAATTCCAGTCCCACCAAACGGAAGCAAGATCAATAAAAGTTTGGGCGGCAATTCTTACTTTCTCATGTTCATTAAAATCATGGCATCCAAAAATATTGTCAACCTCAAACTCTCAATCAAAATAAGCATCTGTATTATATCTACCCTCATAAACTGGTAAAGATATAACCTGATCATGATCTCCTGGAAATGGTTGCACATGCATCTCTGTAGTCGTCATGGTACTCGGGTCGATGGCTTGGTCCTCAATTCCTGTCATGGTTAGTACCCAAAATGCACAAGTGTATATGCCTAGAAACTACGCAAATATGGTGGTATCACGCGCAATTCGTCAAGCAAAATACAAAGCTCTTACAAGTTCTTACCAAACAGGAGGAAGGCGATATGGCAACCAGCAAAGATCAGCTTCTCCCCGAGATTGCACAAAGCGATTACCAGGTGTCGACACAAAGCACGTGGAGAAATCTGTGGAGCTCTGGGAAGGCAAAGTATAGTGATATGGTGGCACAGTAATCAAATCAGCGATGCAAATTGAGTAAACGCTCAACGACGGTACTGTGCTGGTCATAGGCTAGATCGTATTAGAGACGCGAGCCGAAATCACCAACGAGGTCACGACGCGGCACAACATGCAAGAGGCAGCGAAACTGGCACTGGAGGATAGAGGCACATAAGGTAAGGCGCCGAGTTTTTTTTTTTTTTGACTCAATCCTGGCGCTTGACCCTAGAGGTCTCTATGGTAGGGTGCCCAGTTTTTTTTATTTTTCGGATTTTTTTTTTGCGGAATCTACCTTGGCGCTAGACCAGCGCCCAGAAAAAAAAATTTCGATTTTTTTTCGGATTTTTTTTTGCGGAATCTACCTTGGCGCTAGACCATAGAGGTCTCTATGGTCGGGCGCCCAGAAAAAAAAATTCCGATTTTTTTTTTGCAGCTAGACTGCTATCAGGATTTCGACGGAAAACGCGAAATTGACCAAGAAAACGGATCTAAAATCTGAAAAAACTCAGAAACGAAGATCAAGAAAGACCCTACTATGATCGGAACCAAAGAGGCACAACAAAGAGTTGATGGCAGATGTGACGGAAGTGTATGGTGGCGGTGATATGGTGAGGACTGCAAGAGGAGATGGTGCGGCGGCTACGCGACTACTATGATCAGAACTCGAAACTCTAACGACTCTAGGCGCAAAGACCAGCACGCGACACGACGATTGCAGACAAAGACTCAAAAAGCAAAAACTGAAAAGATCATGCAATGGCTTGGCAGGGGCTATGGGACGGATGATCTAAACCAAATATATTTTTGTGGGGCTTTTTCTGGGTTATAGGTAAAACAAATCTACACTAGGAATACTGTAAATCTCACCGAGCAACCTGAAATCTGATACCACATGATAGGGCAAAGGTGTCCGATTTTTCGATGAGATGGGGATAAATCGATTTGTTGGTGGAGTTCGTGCTTGACGATCCGACTACACGTGCAAAGCTCGTGCGCCAATGCAATCTCTAGGACAATCTCCGGGGGTTACTGATCTTGCGGGAGCACGATCAGCCTGACCAGCAAGGGTCTTAATTCCTACCTGAAATCGAGAACAGGTATGAACTAAAGATGCAATCAGAATATTGCGAATAGAGATGAAAGCTTGATTGATAATGGTGGGATTCTGAATAGTCGGTCTTGTTCTGGGCGTTGGTCTCAAAAGAAGTACACGTAGTTGCAGCAATTGGCTAACTTTTAATCTAATCAAAATCCCCTAAAATACCTAATCCGAAAATACATGGGCCTGGCCCATTAAATGCGGTGACCCAGCATACCACTGCATGTTGTAGTATACAAGTCGTTGATATGATCTTTGTGAAGGGACTTCTTCACAATTTTCCATATCCCTCAGAGTGGTACAACAGAAACATTGCAGGTCATAACACTCCATACTTTATTACAAACATTGTCTTAACAAGTTGGTATTCTCACAGGTCCTATGAGAACACCCTAAGATACTACTTAAGTACGATTACAACTCATAACAAATACAAAGAGCTCAACAACATATTTAGGTAAGTTCTACGTTGCTCGGCTCTATGATGCTAGGGTATGTCACTACTCCTCCACCTCCGTGTCATCTGGCCCGTAGACTATCCCATAGTCTACTCCTTCCACTCCGCCGGTAAGATCAGGTTCTTCGTAGACCAGCTCGTAACTTCCCTCTGGTGCTCCATCGTTGATGGCCTCCACTTCAGGATCACAGTCTAGCAAGGGTGTCGAAAGAAAGTGAGTACAGAGGTACTCAGCAAGTTCTAAAAGAGTAAAAAGGTGTTTGATGCACTAGCTACGACCATTGATCAGGAAATCGCAGGTCAATGCATGTTTTGAAATCATTTCTTCAAAAGGTTGCTTTTATTATGAAAACTATGCCCGTCAGTCTTCACAGGTTGACTAGAACTTCACGGAGTTCCTTTCCTGCCGCGTTCGCAGTTCCCTTCCCGGAACAAGGAGTGACAGCCACAATTTGATACACTCTGCAGAGGTGCGTTACTTTTCCCACAAGAGATCTCACCCTTTTTGCCATCCGCAGGGACTTGCCCCCGTTCACACTTCCTTTGGTGTGAGGCCAGGTATAAAGATCCAAGCCCACACCGCCTTCCCCGCGACTGCAAACCCACCCTTTTGTCCAACCGTACATCTCCAGTAGACTTCCCCCGATAATACGGCTTTACTCATGGTGTACTCCGGACAATCCTTCATAGATCGTAGAGCCATCATCACTAATGGATGGGGATTTAAAAGGCTATCCCAACCTACGGCAGTGCCTCCAACACCCCGCCGGCTCTACCAATCCGCTGGCGTGCAGAAGGGAAAAGATACGACTGGCTTCCCCAGAGCCATTATAGATCTCATGGTCAACGCGATTTGTACGGCGCTAGAATCACTGGATGGCATTGGTAGTTAATCCTAGGGTGATATAACCCATGCAATGGAACCTCCACCATATCAACACATACCATGGTTCCATCGCCAACCACATAGTCATATTCATAATTGGAAAAGTAACATTTCATTTGCAATGCAGGAATGATAAGTATATAGCTTTGCAGTAAAATGATAGAAAATACTCAAGTTGGTATGAGCAAGGGTGAACTTGCCTGTGGACTGCGAGATAGTGCAGTTCAATGCAGTTGATGGAACCTGGACCTCGGGTTCTGTAAGAAGTATCATCGTCCGGTAAGGACAATGTTATAAAATCCAAATAATGCAATCATGGATGTATTATTTTATGTTGAATCCCTTTACCCCGCTGAGTTATAGCAATTTAAGGTTGCGTTTAAGATTTATGTCTTCGACAGTAATTTACAATTGATTTAAAAATATTAATCATTGTGATTACACAAAGTACAACAATTCAAAGTAAAACTA
The DNA here is from genome assembly GCF_019359855.2 of Lolium perenne. Classification (NCBI taxonomy): domain Eukaryota; kingdom Viridiplantae; phylum Streptophyta; class Magnoliopsida; order Poales; family Poaceae; genus Lolium; species Lolium perenne. The sequence continues at coordinate 19,785,658 of NC_067249.2, forward strand.
TTTACTTGTTGATTCTCTTAATCATTCCAAAAATAATTGAAAATTATAGAGTTACCTCTATAGTTTTTGGAATAAAAAGGAATATAGTATTTCTTGGAAAAATACTCCTTTTCAATAGAAATGACTTGGAATATTAGAATTTCATTTTGAAATGTTTGAAAATAAGTATTTAAACTTATTTGAGATTTTTCCTTGAATTTTAAATACAAGGAAATAATAGTTTAAAATTCCAAGTTATTATTTAAAATTCATCAAATTCATAAATTTGAATTTGTTTCTTAAATTTTATTTCATATTTTATTCTGGTTAAGAATAATTTTTCATTCATTAATCCAATTTTTAATGGATTTTTGGAGTTGTATTTTATTTACTAAAAATTGATGAAATTCTAGTCTTTTTCTAAAAATAAAAAGACCAAAATGCCCCCTGGCCCCTATTGGGCCAGCCCACTTAACTAAGGCCCAGGGACAGCCCATTAAGGGTGTCCCATAACGGGTCGGTGGCGCCGAAGCGGCCCACCTCGCTCCTCACTCGTCTCTCTCGTCCCCAACCCTAACTCTCTCTCGCGACGCCTGTGGCGATGGCGTCGCCGCCATGGCCGCCGCCACACTCCGGCCATCGCCGTGCTCTTCCGCCGTAGCCACCTACCGATCTAGAACCGCCGCGTGCAGATCTATCGATCTGTCCGCGCAGTTTTTCCGATTTCTTCCTCTTCTGGCGAATCGCCCCTCTCTGGATCTCGTGGAGAATCGCCTCTGGCGATCCACGATCTCTGACGAGTCCTCGCCCTCGCCGTCGACGCATGCGCCCCCGAGACCGACCTGGCGCAGGTGCTGCTCGCAGTACTTGTGCCGTCGTCTCAGGTGCTCTGCTGCGGTGGTGCGTTCGTGTTCGCCGGCGTAACGTCGGCGCCTTCCCTGGCTTTGCAGCTGCTATGGCCGCGCGAGCACTGCCTCGCCATGCCCTAGCCTCTGCCTCCAGGCGCAAGTAAGTGGTGCATCTTCTCCTTCTCTTCTGTGCGCCTCCTCTTGTTACTGTTCTTCTTCCTCCTCATGCTCTGCTACTCTCTGGTGATCCTGTGATCACACAGAGCCATGCTATTCCTATGCAATTTGCCTGTGCTTCGGTTAATTGCAAGCTCATGGCCCAATTACCATTTACTGGTACTGGCACATGCTGCTTTGCTTGCTATTCATGCTGTGCTTGCTTCTCTGCTGCTCCTAGGATGCTCTACACTTGCCATGCTCTGTTGTACTTGCTCAAGAGCCTGTTATGCCATGCTATACTTGATTATGGCTTGCTTATGCTTACTGGAATACCATGCTTGCTTGTCTAGGTGTACTTGTGATGCATCAGTGACACTTGTGTGTGTGTGCCAGTGGTGCCTCTGTGCTTCCTATGCAAGCCAATGATCCATTGGATCATTCCTTACTTGTGGGTTAACCTCCCTGTGTAGCTTGGCTTGCTATATTTGATCCATTTGATCAATTCTCTGTCAGTGATGGCTTACTGATTAATACTGTGGCTAAATGATTCAATTATCTTGTGATGCTGATGCTCAAGCATCACTATACTGTTGCTTACTCAAGCTACTGAACTTGCTCCAGTGGCTATGATGCAGTGATTAAATTGTGTTGCTAAATAGTGTGCTATTGTCAGTGCTTAGCATGGATCTGTGATAAATTCATGCTTGTATTAATTAGATTATGATGAACTGCTTATGCAGTGATGATTAAGTTACTTGCTTGCAAATGATTTGACTGTTCTTGATTATCTGGCAAGCAAATAGAATCTGAATCCATTTCAGGATAGTGATGTGATATATTTGGCTTTCTCTTAATTGGTGCTAAGTGTGATGTGACCTCAGTAGCCTGGCTACTGATTGGTTGCTCACATGGTTGGTTGGATTTTGTTGGCTACTCATCTTTGCTTGCATATTTGGGGATCATAATAAATATGAATGCCACTATGCTTGCCTGTGAAGAAATCTAGGGTTTCCTGATGGTTGTATGCTTAGGATTTACTGTGTAGTCTTAGCTGCTAATCTTTGCCATCTACTGGTGCTATCTATGCATCAAATCTGGCTAGTGTGTGCATCTGTGCATATGTGCTAGTTTCTGTGTATAAGATCTGTACCTAGATGCTTTTTATTTTAGTGGCTTTTGACTGGCAGTAATCCTTGGTGAAAACCAAGTGATGATCTACCCATATGAGCATCTGCTCATCCCATGCTTATTTCATGCATATGATGGATCAGATCCCTTGGATCTTTTCCAGGAACTAGGTATACCTTGTTCCAGCTCCTAGAAAGAAATGTTTTGTTGATGCAGACTTGGGTTTGTGTCACAGCCCTTCACCTCCAGGTCTTGGATGATCTTCTCAGGTCACCATGATTTCTGGTGATTGAGTGGGTGTGTGCGTTGGTTCTGTTCTTGCTCAAGAACTGGATGAACTATGCTGTGTTAACTTCACCTTACCTTATCCTGTGAACCCTATCTGGTCGACTGGTGACTACTGCTAGGGTTTATGCCCCTTTTATCTGAGCTCTACTTTTGTTCCTGCCATGACACACAAGCATGGCTTGCTTTGTGACTAAGCTGATGCATGGCCTTGCTGTTGCTGCCCAGCACACTTGAGCTGTGTGCTCTCATATGCTGAAACTTGAGCCCCTGGTGGTGCTCAGGTTTGGTCTGCTGCTGCCCTTATCTTGTGTTGTCCATGGTTTTGGACAAGCACAAGTGTGCTGTGACAGTTTGCACTGTCCAAACTGAATTTCCTGTGTTTTGCTAACTGTCCAAACTGAACTTCAGTTTAACACTGATATTCTGTTTAGTATCTGTTCTTTGTTTTGTTTTGCAGGTTTTGAAGGTGAATATGACCAGAAGATCATCCTCAAGTCACTTAGTATAGGTTTAGTTTAGAATAACTTGTAATTTTCCTTTTCTTTTTAATTCTGATCATTTTGTCTCCATTCTTGTATCAAGGATATTGTAAAGACTTTGTATTTGTGTTACATATCAATAAAGCTCAAGTTTTGGTTTATGAGCTTTGTATTATGTAATGTTTATATTCTTGATTAAATATTGTATGAAATATTCAATTTGAAATTCAAAGTCATTTGAATTTATAAGTGGTGTTTGAATTTTAAATTCATTGTTTATATTATGTGAGATTTATAATTAATTGTTTAGCACTTATCAAAAGCAATCATTCCCCAAAGTAACAAGTTACAAAAGAGATCATGTCGAAATTTCCCTAACTCACAATGCCTAACCCTAATTGCAAAATGAGAGAGAACCTCGATCCCTCTTAGGTTTAGTTGCAATAAAGCGCGAAAATTTCCCCCGTTTTGCGATGAAATGCACAACCCATTTCTAAATCTACCCTTCGTTGTTCCTATGTTCTGGGTTATTACATTAAATAAGGAGACGCAGCACCATAAATAACTCTTTGGACGAATTTTATGATGGAGTAACTTGTATAATTCATCCAAACATCGTTGCTTTACTATGGTGGCTTCAATGTTCTGAAATTCTCGCTTGCAACGCCATCCTGAATCCTTGCAGGTCTGCTGCCATCTCCATGCACGTTCCTAATCCAATGCTTGGCGTCCATGCTAGATTCATTCCTAAATAATATAAATACATTTGATTTAGGCAACATCATATTCTCATATATATCAGGAAGGATTCCTAGTAACGAATGTACCTGAGATGTGGTTGTAGGAGTATTGGTTGTATCTATCATAGAGATGTCCTCATCATCCTCCCCTACTTGAATTGAAGTCGTCCTCGACGTAGTATCATCTTTTTCACCAAGATATGCCTTCAACTCGGAGGTAATCATGTCCTCATCAAAAGTGTTTGGGAGGTGAAGTTGTCTGGGTTAAACCCACCGAGCGTGTCGAAATCGTGGCAGCTCGGCGAGAAGCGGGATAGGTGGGGTGGGTTACCTTGGGCGTCATGGAACAAAGACGACGACAACGAGGTGGAAGGTGACGGCGAGGAGACGCTGCCCTAGCTGCCGCTCCACGCGGTGGGGACGAACTGATGCGCGGGGGCGTGGGGCGCCGGCATGGCAGCGGCCCACTCCATCAACGCAGCCTCCTTCGCCTCCGTTGCCGCAACCCTCTTCGCCTTCAGCGTTGCCTCCCTCGAGCAGCGGCTGGTGTTCTAAATCGCCCACCGCTGGATGTCGAACACCCACTCGACGTTGGTCATCCCCGGCGGCCTCTAATTGACGACGAGTGTCTGTGCCGCCTTCTTCTTCGGGGGAGCTGGCTTGGCAACGAGGGCGTCCAACGCTGACGTGCGCGGAGCGACGTACTGCATCATCGTCATGGTCATGGTTGTACGGCGGAGCGAGGCGATGGCTAGCGCGGCGTGCGTGGGCGAAATGGCGGGAACCGGACGGGAGAGGGGGAACGGGGTGGTATGGCGCCAAGGTTGGCGGGAAATCTAATGATTTTTGGGAGAAACTAGTCCTATCCTGCCGACAGAGCTGGCCCACGCTTGCTTTTAGCGCCATCCGACATCCCCGATGGTCTCCTGCCGGATTGGGTTCGTCCTAAGAGCACCGGATGAAAATATGCGCCGCGCTAGTGCGAAAACAATTTTGGGACGCGCGGCTGGAGAAGGATTTGGCGCCGGCTCATCTATTTTCGTCTGGGAGCTATACGGAGGGCGAGTGGAGTGCTCTAAATATTCATATTTTTATATATAAACTTGGTTAAACTTAAAAACGTTGATTTCTAAGTAACCTTTAGAGACGCTTTACATTTTGCGATGGATGGAGTACATGGTAAAATATTGATATAAATGTCTGGTAAAATGTCGATCCATTGGCACTCTGTTTTCTTATCATTCCGGCACTACTTAGATTTTCTTTGTCAATGCAAATACGCCAGACTCTTACAGTCGTCTTTTCATTTCTTTACATGCTCCAGTTTCTAAGTAAGAGTGTAAGACTCCAGTTGTTGGTGGATTTATATTCAGAAATGCAAGGCTTAAGCACAAATGTTGCGACAATGTGTCCATCTTATTTTGCGTGTGCATTTTATGCTGATTTTAAGCAGCAGATAATGTTCAGTCATTCATCTTCCTTTCGGGTACACACCACACTCACCAACCAAGCAGCATTGAGGCCACTCTGTAGTGGGGGCATTTTATTATTTGCCCCATTTTACTTAGGTACTCTACAATTTGCCCTCTTTTACTTTGATCTTACTTTTTTTGCCACCCTTTACTTTGTCAATTAACTATTTGCCCTTTTAACTTATTTTCTTATCTTTTGAGGATTAAGGGAAAAGCTCAAAAGACATACTTGCCCCTGGCTCCAACAACACCAAGAACCAATCAGATCGGTATCCCCATTTCTCCATTGTTTAGCACGAAGAACCGCCGCCAGCGCCGCCGCTCTTCGCTCGCCGCTACACCTTGGCCGACTTGGCTGCCCTTCGCCACTAGCTGCTACCTCTCCACGGTGCCGCCAGTACTCTCCTCCTTTTCACGGTCGACCGCCAACACATTTCGAAAACGAAAGCTGGAGTCCGTCCTCAGTCTCTGTGCGACATCCGGCGGCGGCGGCGACGACTCGGATTGACCGGCGGCCACGGGCCACGTGAGGTGAGGCATCGACGCCGCAAGGCATGCATCTATCCGTCCCATCCCATTCTGCCCACCCTCGTTTAACCTTTTCTTGCCTCGCAGCGGCAGCTACGCCCGCCACCTGTTCGACGGAATGTCTCCACGGAAGAAGCGCAATAGTGCGCCGCCGGTGAGCGTCACTGACCGCATTGGCGCCCTCCCCGACAGTATCCTCCACCACTTGCTCTCCTTCCTCCCAGCGCAGGCCGCCGTTCGGACGTGCGTGCTTGCCCGGCGCTGGCGCCATCTCTGGAGGTATACCACCGGCCTGCGCATCGTCGCCCTGGGGGAGGAGGGCAAAGTCAAAGACCTCCATAACTTCGTGGAACATCTGCTGATCCTGCGTGAGCGCACAGACCTAGACACTGTCCAGATCAAATTCAGAGAATTCTGTGAAGAAGATCAGCCCTGTGTGAACTTGTGGGTCCGTTTTGCTGTGATGTGCAAAGTTCGGGCGCTCACCCTTCATATCCGTCATAACGAACTCTGCCTGGACGACCTGCCTCTTGTCTCTCAGCATCTGAGAACAGTAGAACTTTATCGTGTAGCCCTACACAAGTCATTTCTTGATTTTGCTAGCTGTCCTGCATTGGAGGATCTGAAGATGAGTTTTTGCATCATCAATGCTTGTAGGATCTCGTCCCGTTCCCTGAAGCATTTGACCATCAATGTCTGCTTCTACGTCTTGGATTGCCGGATCCGTATTTCTACTCCGTGCCTTATCTCTCTGAAAATCCATAGTTATCATGCTAGAACACCATTTCTTGAAAACATGGCGTTGCTAGAGAGTGCATATGTTTACCTTAGCAATTGCTGCAAAGATGCCTGTTTGAATCATGCCTCTGATAGTTTCTGTGGAGCTAATAATAATGCATGTCAGAATTGTGTTCCTATTGAAGAAGATCGCAGCAGAGAATGTGTACTTCTGGGTGGTATCTCAAGTGCTAAACACCTGAAGTTGCTACCTGAGAATAGAACGGTATGGCATCCATCTTAAAATCCTTTATGTTATGCCTTTTTCGAGTTTGAATATCTACATTGTTGCTGGACATCAGCGAAAAAACATATTAGATGTGCATCATCCACATTCTCTAGTGGTTAGTTGATTTACTTACTTTTTTTCCCAGGTCATTTTCGCAAGAGATTTAAAACATTGCCCTACATTTACCAAGTTGAAGACTTTGTTGCTCAACGAGTACTGGTGCGAGGGTCCTGATTTGGATCCGCTAGCTTGCATTCTGAAAAATTCACCAGTTCTAGAGAAGCTCACTCTTCAACTTTTTTCCACGGTATAAATCTTTTAATTGGACAGTTGTTGCAATGTTAAAGTTAGTTATTATCTATTGTCCATCTTGGTTAAATATTATTTTCTTACCGTAGGGACCAAATCATAAAGTGGTAATGAAAGGAAGCTATAGTTCAATGGAGAGACCATCTGCAATATCTGAGCACCTTAACATCGTTGAAGTCAAGTGTAATGTGATCGACGAGAAAATTCTTAAAGTTTTGAAGTTCCTGACTGCATTCAACATCCGTAAGCTGACTAATAACACTTTTCTTGTTCTTTATATTCTGAAATTACCTTTCAAATGTGGGGAATAAACTACAAAAGCCAGCAGTGAAGAAGGAACTTCTGAATAATGTAGCAAGGACAGTTTGTAGGGATACCAAATTACTCTAGTCATGAAAATATTGGCCTTGTCTGGTGACATGCAAAAAAATAAACAATATAGTCCATTTATTATTTCTGAATAAATGTCTGAATCGTTTAGTTTAGAGTGTGCATCAACTCAAATATCTAGAATAATACGATATTTGTACTCGTCATGTTGTTGAACAGCTTGTGCTAACCAACAATAGTTTTTATAGGCTCAACTGATCTGAGCAGCTCCTTGCCATGGGCTATATTATTCTACTTGGTTTGCTTGTGACTGCAACACTAAAAAGTTTGCCATGTTTATGGACTTGCTTTGGAAGTGTCAACAATTTACATAACACACAACATGTCTCGTAGTGAATGTTTTGATAGCTTGTTTCACATTTCATTTTCCATTATGACACTTTCTGCAATCTCTTATGGGAACTGTTTAGTTAGATTTTTTTCTGTTAGATTATCAGCCAGAAATGGCCGTATCACAAAAAATTAAGGCGTCTTTTACTTTGTTAACACAAGTCTTTGACCGACAATTTCTGTCACTTGATTAGTTTTTAAAAGCACCCTGTTATGATACTGATTTTGTATAAACAAAGTTTCACCCAAATTCATGTTAATATAAGTTGAATTTGGTAAAGTGAATCTCCATTTTACTTTTACCAAACTCTGTTGCAACATCTTTATTTTCATTGTGAAGTAACTGAGTTTTTTTTGGTCAATGTTGATACGCGAGGCTCTTACATTGTCTTTTCTTTTGTGTACAGGATTCGGTTTCCTGTAAGGGCGAGAAGGTATGGGATTTTGGTCAATCTGCCATCCCCTGGCTATTGCGAGGCTTAAGCATATATTCGGCGATGATGTTTCCATCATATTTTTCTTGTGAAGAAAATCTTATGCTGATTCTACTTAGAGGAATGGTGTAGAATCCGTGATGTATAACTTATGATCTGAACAATCTAGACCATCTAGCTGGACTTTTACCCTATCATGTTCGTACTTATTTATGTTACACCTTTGGTTCATCTGAATTGTGTTTCAGCTCTACCACTGGTTAGCACTCTTGTCGTATCCTGTAATTTCTGTTGCACTTAAGGTTCATGCTGAATTTATTCAGCTCTTGGACTGGTTAGTACTACAATATTTGCTATGTGTCTATTTGTTTCATGTTCCAAGATTTAGATGTTTGGAAAAGTGAGAGGTGTTTGTTCCATTTGGGCTGGATATCATCGATTTGCTGCTTGTTCGATGTTTCGCCTACACAGAGTAAACTGAAAACGAGCTGCACTTATGAACGTATGCTACCAGCAACAGAAAGGGCGATACCCTGTAGTTTATACTTCGAGGGATAATATTTGTGGTGAGGTACTAAAAAATATGGTTGTAGCTATCTTACATTTATTGACTGAAAATTGCTAAGAAAATCTCTTCCATGATTGACGTGATAGATTGATAGTGTTGATGGAAAATAAGCTGTTACTTGGCTGCGCTGATTCCTTTACATATGATGATATCTTTTTTTACATATGATGATATCTTTCAAGTTGGCTAGAACATACTATTTGTAACGATTGGAATTATAAGATAGCATTCCTTTTACTGGGAACGGGCCGCACACTCTCATTCTTGAGGCCCCTTCTTAGATTGCGACACGTCGCCCTCTGCGCGCATCTCAAAGCCGCTCCAAATACCCTCATCAGTCATCACTTGATACGTATCCCATACACAAAACATCGTTGTACACTGTCCAGTCGAGAGGGGAAAAATAGCATCAGCCGAACCCAACTGCTCCAGCCGCATCTCACCGGCGCCGGCGAGCGTCAGCCTCCTCACCGCGGCTTTCCCTTCACGGTTCGACTCAGCGCGGTCTGCTGGATCTCGCAGTAGCGATGGATCCGGCGAGCACCCGATTTATGTCGGACGTCTTCTGCTCGCGAGCCACCCCGCCGTGGCTCCGCTGCTTCTGGCGGAAGCGACGGCACCGGCGTGCGCCTGCTTCGACTGATGGAAGAAACGGATCTCCAGCCCATGCGGTTATACACTTGTCTTTGTCGATTGTATTTTCTGTACTATATAAGTTGTTACTGAAATTTGGTGTTGTGTTATGCAGGCAGTTCCAATTTTCTTCAGAAATTTCGGACTTCCTCACATTCATCTAGAAAATCGATGTTCCATCTCTAGAAAGCTTCCCAGCAGACTGTTAAATTGCTAGCAAGGTTCCTTAGGTTGTGAACGTGGTCCACTGCTAGTGCTTGCCATGTAGAAACAAGTGTTCTATGTGCAAAGTTCTTTGGTCTTGCTACTAGAGAAATATTCACTGTGAGGATGTCTTTGAAGCTGAAGCTGGCTGGCTGGGGCTTGACAGCATTGACGATCGCTCTACATCTTTGAATTTGACAACGCATGCGTGTTTGATGCAATCCAAAAATAGAATCAAGGCATGTCCAGCAAGTGGAACCTGTTCGGCGATATCGGGTTTAAGTGCAGGATTTGATTGTTTTGAGTTTAGAAAGATAGAAGAGATTAATTCAGCAGCTCACATTCTAGCTGCTCTAGCTAGAAGTTCAAGGAAAAATAGTATCTGTTTGGGGTATGTCCCAAACAGTCTAACAGATCTAGTTGTTGTAGAATCTGTAAACTTACGCACATTTTTTTTTAAATAATACACTTTTTATTATTAATTTCAGGAATAATATTCGTTTTTAGAAATTTTCAGAAATAATACACCGTCGGGGAGGACGAACCCAAATTTGCAATTTCGGGTTTGAGGAACCCGAAGTGGAGGGAATCTGGCGGACACAGCCAATTTCGGGTTTGGCGAGCCCGAAACGGCGCTGTCGGCCACGCGCGGCCACGGTCGGGTTGTCTCCTGGCCAGGAGCAGGCCGTGTCGGGGAGAGCCATCCCGAGGCACGAAAGTTCGCGCCCGTGACCCCGATTCGGGAAAGAGGAGCCCGAAATTGGGCGCATTAAAATCGCCCGCGCCGCGCTGCTGGTCGACGCGCCGGGCCGAGTCTCTTCTTCCTCCTCCAGCTCTCAGTTCATCAGTTGTCTCTCACTTTTGCTCTCAGCCTAGCAGCGTTTTCTCTCATTTTTGAGTGATTTGTCCAGTCATTTGTTGTAGTTTGACCACCAAATGCTGTAGAATCACCTGATCTATAGATGGGTTAGTTTTTGAGGCGTTTTGGTGAAGGTGGTGGTGGTGGTGGTGGTGGAGCTGGTGGTGGTGGTGCTGCTGCAACTGCTGCGTGGTGGTGCAGCTGCTGCGGGGTGGAGGAGCTGAGCTGCTGACGGAGGTGTTTGGCACGCTTCAAGGGTAAACCCTAATTCCTGATATTAGATGGTGTAATCATGCATGTTGGGTTCGTTAGCTTCGTAGATTAGTTACTGAAATATGTACCGGTAGAAAGTATTTATTTTAGAGTGTAGGTGCCAGATTTTTTTGACGAGTCTGTAATTTGTATAGGTGAGCAGATATGTCAGATAGAGTAAAATTCGTTGTTTACTTCGGTCATGGCACGGTCCGAACAACTCCGATGGGAGCTAATCTGAGCGAGTTTCAGTACGAGGAGTTGCATCTGACAAACCAAAAAACATGGCGAGTTAGTCAGTTGAAGGAGTGGTTGACCGTGAATTTCGGGCTTAATCCCGAAGCATACACTGTTGGTGTGCATGCTTTGTGGAGCAGCTCCAGTACCTAGATTTTCTGGCGGTTGAAGCCGATTGAGCGGACCTCTCAGTGGGTGCACTGGTTGGAAGCGTGCGAGCGCAGGGGAACTCACCCCATCGCCTTAATGCTTCCCGAGGCGAAGGTGGTGAATTCCCAAGAAGGCGAGGGTGAGTTCCATCCAGGCCAGAGCAGTCAAAGTTCTGATGCTGGCGGCAGCAGTTTCCAATCCGGGCAGAGTAGCCATGCAGCAGGTGGTCATGACGGTAGTGTTCAGCTTGAAAGCGAGGACAAAGAAGAAGACCAGATGCAGAACATGATGGACGAGGAAGACGAGGATGGAGTGGACTATGAGCTTGACTCAGATGAATCCGGTGGATCCGATACTTCAGATGATAACGAAGAGGAGGATCCGATCCCCTCTTCTTGGAACCATGATTTGTCGGAGGCAAGGATAGTCGATGATCGGCACGATTCTGCCTGGGAGTACAACATGAACACCATCTCAGTTGGTGCTAGATATGCTGACAACAGAGATCTGCAGGAAGCAATCACTCAGTGGGCAATGAACACGTAAAGGGTATTCAGAACCACCGTTTCAAGTCAGAAATTCTTGACAGTGGTCTGCAGCGATGCTAGATGTCCATCAAGGGTGCATGGGTACTGTCCGAAGTATGACACAACATGGGTGGTGAGCGACTTTGTGCCGCACACATGTGTCCTTAAGAGTATGCTGAAGGATCACCGAAACCTTACATCCACTCTGATTGCTCGCATGTTCTACAAGGAGATTGTAGAGAATACAGAAGTGGGGGTTAAAGCCATCCAGAAAAGAGTTCACCTTCAATATAAGTATGTAATTGAATATGGCAAGGCATGGAGGGCTAAACAGACGGCACTGGAGAACAGATTCGGGACCTTCTATGATGCTTATGACGGTGTCGTCCGTCTCCTGCAGACATTGAAGGACCGGAATCCGGGCACCCATGTGGACATACAAGACTTTGTGATACCAGAGTTCCCTAATGTCAGGGTTCTGCACAGGGTGTTTTTCGCATTCAGCATATGCATCGAGGCTTTCATGCACTGTCGTCCGGTGATGTGTGTAGATGGAACTTTTCTGACTGGAAGGTACAAGGGACAGATTCTGACAGCAATTGGAGTGGGTGGAAACAATCGAATTGTGCCTCTCGCATTTGCATTTGTTGAGAGCGAGAACACTGCTAGCTGGTTATGGTTCTTCAGGCATTTAAAAAAAACGATAGTAAAAGATTGCCTAAATGTGTGTGTGCTCCATGACAGACATGCAGGTATACTTGCGGCTATCAAGACGCTGAAAGAAGCCGGGCCTGATGAAGAGACACCATGGCAGGATATGCAGAGTAGGTGGTGCATGCGCCACCTGGGGGCCAATTTCTTCTCGCAGTTTAGGAGCAAGGGTCTTATGAATCTGTTCAAAAAGTTGTGCAAGCAGAATCAAGAATGCAAGTAAACTTTTCTCCGCGGCAAGCTGGATGAGTTCACTAAGGACCATGTGTGGCACAGGTTAGCCGCCCGAGCTGCATTAGCAGCAGCTCATGCAGTAGCTGTGGCACAGGGTACACAGGTTCCAGTAGCCCCCGAGCCAGATCCTATTGGGCTATGTGACCTGCCTGGATTTGACCCACCCAATACTAGAAGGAGGCCTGGATGACGGATTAAAATTTTTGCAGAGTGGATAGAGCACGAGCCATTAGAAAGGTGGTCTTTGCTGCATGACACACATGGATCTAGGTATGGTGTGATGACTACCAACCTAGCTGAGTCATACAACTTCGTGCTTAGGGGAAATAGGGCATTGCCGCTGACAGCCCTTGTGGAGGGTATTTTATATGGCACTGTGAATTATTTCAAAGAGAGACGGCAGTTGGCTGTGAGCCATATGCTGGAAAATCCAAACGCTCCTTACTGTAAGGCCATTATGGAATATATGGATGTCAAGATGAAGAAGGGTATGGCACACACTGTTTTGGCCATCGGTAATCAGGAAAGGAGGTTTGAGGTGCGCTTACCAACCGACAAGTTTGGTTGTGTGAATGCGGTGAGAACACATGAGGTCAGAATTGGAAATGAAGAATGGCCATCGTGTGAGTGCACATGCAACAAACCGAGGTTGCTTCACCTTCCATGCTCCCATGTGCTGGCAGCTACCAGGCAACTAGGGATGGAATCAATCTCTTTCGTCTCTCCATATTACTCGAAAGAGGCTGTGCTGAACACCTGGACCGGCGAGATGGTCGGATACAGAGTTGTGGGAAATTTTACTACGGTGATACCAAATGAAAGACGGTACATCCCTGACCCAAGATCATTGCGGATGAACAGAGGTCGACGGGAGGCAAGGCGCATTAGAAATGATATGGATGAAGCAGAAGCGGGTGGTCCAACTAGGCAATGTTTTCTGTGCAACCAATTTGGACACAAGGACCCCCTATGTCCCACTTTCTACCCAGCAACTGCAGTGGCGGCGGCTAACCGTGGGTGAGGCAACCGAGGAAGGCGTGGGAGGGGAAGAACTAGAGGGAGATAGTAATATTTGACTGAACAATGTTACAACTTGTAATATTTATGAGCTATGCTTTAATTTGTAATATTTATGAACTGTGCTTTAATTTGTAATATTTATGAACTATGCTACAATTTGTAATATTTATGAACTATGCTTTAATTTGTAATATTTATGAACTATGCTACAATTTGTAATATTTATGAACTATGCACCAATTTGTGATATCTTTATGCAGATATGGCGGCTCGATCGTTGCCCGATCCACTTATTGATCAGAAACATCGTGCATCTCACTTGGAGGCTGACCCGCAGAGCATCGAGCCACTGCAGACCCGTACTCCAAAGAAGAACTGGATGATACACCCTCAATGGGAAGACAGGTACTTGTTCAATTGTTTTGTCTCAAATTTATAAGAACTACATTGGACCTGCTTTAGCTTGTGCATTATTTGTTTTGCAGGTTGAAGTGGGCAGGACTACTACCTTCGATAACAGTTTCGTCTTTTTTATCACAACTTATTTACCTCATAATGTTTAAGTCCTAACATTGAAATATACCTTGACAGATCGAGCAGTTCGGATTCCCAGATGTACCGATGACTGCGGTCCAGATCACTCGCAGCTTGGAGGCGTACCTCATGTGGCTACTCGGGAAGACGATGTTCACGGACAATCACGGGAACACGATCAGTGCGCGGTACATCCATATAGCTCAGGAGATAGCAGAGGCCACCGAAGCAGAGAACATCACACAGAGGAGCTAGGGTTATGCGGTCTTAGCCGCTACGTACCGAGGTATGTGTAAGGGTTGCCAGCTAACCTCGCATGGTTCTAGCATCGTTGGTTGTCCACTCCTGTTGCAGCTCTGGTCATGGGCGAGGTTTCCCATCGGCCGTCCTGAGATTAGTGGTGGATCTTGGCCGCCAGACGAGTTGTACGACGCAGAGCGCATCGACATGCCGACGTTTGGTTCTCTATGGACATCGCGGAAGGTATTCACAATATTTACTCCTTCTTTATATTTTTATATAAGATGTAACACTAACATAGTTGTGTTATGTTATGCAGAGACGTTTTGGGCATAATCATCTAAGGAATTGCTACCCAGCATTCACAGAGCAGTTTGACCTACTACTAGAGAGCGATGTCACCTGGGAGCCATACAGCGAGGACCACCGCGAAGAGGCATACCCAGGCGGTATATCGAACATGTGTACTAGAGATTGGGCCTACTGGATGACGAAGGCGAAGATCATCTTCGATATCTTCGTGGAGGAGATGTCGCAACAGAGGGTCATGAGACAGTTTGGACAACGTCAGTTGATCGAGCCACCACCTCCCACAGTTCCTCTACCACCACGCGTCCACGCGTGAGTACAATTTAAATTTATCCAAAGTTATTACATCATGTTGGACAATCATAATTTTATCCTAAGACATGTTCGTGTTCATTTTTCAGGTACAACAGAAAAGGAGCGAACAAGACTGCTGCTGGATGGGTACAACTCCTCGCTCCATACATCACCGGTTGGGCCAATGCGCCGGCAGTTTCATGGGCCACTATGGAGGCATTTGATCTTCAGGAATTTCAGCACTACTTGCGGGCATACATGCCTAGGACACGACTTCGGCTGAGCCAGGCGTGTGACCCAGTTCAGAGGGATCCCTCCACACAGTGGGACACCTACCCTCGTCACTCCACTTCAGGCACTCGGCATCACGCAGTAAGTCAAATATATATTTTCTACATTTGGCCAACAAATAACTAATTTGAGCTCACAATTGTAGGCCGTGTTGACGGCGGAGCTGCAAGATGACGCCGCCCAGTATGCACGCTCGCTCTCCTCCGGCCCACTTCTTGGACGGTATGAGCACCACGCCTCCTTCGCACAGCATCTTCAGGACAAACTACGTCGTATCTACGCGACTATCACATGCACCCGACCTTCGGATGTTGCCAAGTACCGAGCAGCACAACGGCCACCTCGTCCCTCTTTGCAGGTGCATCAGCCGCGGCACGTCCCGCGCCCACGTATGGAGGTACCGCTGAGCCCGAGGCCACCATCTCCTAACCAGGCAGGAGGTTCTGGTTGGCAAAACCAGCAGCAGCAGGAGCCTACTTACGAGTATTGGCAGCGTGGCGGTTTCGGCATGGAGCAGCAATCTCCCATGCCTAACTTCGGGTGGCGTCCCCGTATGGATGAGCCAGAGGGTAAGCAATTCATCACTATCCATATTAATTGTGCAGCATGTGTGAATTTCCTCATGATCGACTAACGTTTTTTTTAATCTAATCAAAGGTGAGGGACATATGTCGACAGGGTCCGGATCACGATCCTTCTGGTCCAGTGCTCAGGATCAGGACGAAACACAGCAGAGCTATCAAGACTGGATTTCAAGTCAACATCAAACTCCACCTCCAGATCCCACGCAGTACAGTCAGCACGAGCAGGGGTACATGCTTCCTCCCCGACATCGGCAGCCACCTGTCCGTATGTACTCGCCGTCACCTTTTCAGGCTGGACCGCCACCGAGGTTTGGTCAAGGGAGGGGCCGTGATCAGTGAGATGATACTCAGTGGGTCATCTGTATGGATAAGCCTTATTCCTACTATTACTTTCTTCATCTAGTGTATGAGTACTATTTGTATGCACCATGTATGATTACTATTTGTATGCACCATGTATGGCTACTATTTGTATGCACCATGTATGACTAATGTTACTATTATTTCTATTTAACAAACATTTCATATTGAACTTCAAGCGATAATTAAGATACAACTTACTACTACAACAAAACTCTCTGCTAACATATTAAATGGTACACCATCGCTACAACATACTACAAGATCCATGATTACTGATAACTAAAACACTAAGAACGCAACACACCCTTTCCCTTGCCCTTCGACGATGCAGCTTTCATGGCCTTGGTGCTAGGCTCGAAGTCGTCGTCTGAATCGACGACTGGCGGTGCAACACTCTTGCCCTTCGAGGACTTGGCACTCTTTCCCTTCAACGATGCAGCTTTCTTTCCCTTGGTGCTAGGCTCGAAGATATCATCGTCGGCTTCACTCTCAGCCGCCCATCGTTCTGGATATTTCAAATCCCTTTCCCTATCTTCTTCATTCTTCCATGTTAGTGACTTCCACTTCTCATTCAGCCTGATAAGCTCACACCTTATTTCCCGTGGGCTACGAGCAGGCATCTTCTTCACTGGATATCCATAAGACCAAGTCTCAAATTTCCTACCGACCTTACGGAACAAGGCGTCGCTACTGATGAACTCCTCGAAGGTCTCTATCTTACTCTCCCTCATCACATAGCGAGCACTGTCTAGAAGATATTCGGCCATGAATTCATTGAAAAGATGGGGGGATTCTTATAAGGGGGATCCATCTTGTTGAGAGGCTACACTGAAATACAAGAAAACGGTGGGGGTATTTATAGGATAGAAGGGATGACTTTCGGCGGGAAGATGTGAGCAGGAAAAATTGGGCGGGAACATTGAGCGGGACAAATTGGGCGGGAAAAAGTGGCGGCAAACAATTGAGCCCAAATTTCTGACACAACATTTTCGGGGCAAATTCATTTCACATTAATACTACAACTGAAATTAAGATACATTGCAGCTGAAATTAAAATACGGCTTAGCACTACAACGGAATTTAAGATACAACGACAAACTAAAACTGAAATTAAGATACATTGCCAGTACGACACATCACTCTACTTTCCTGCGTCCACCGTGGCCATTTTCCAGACTTGTCGCCGCGTTCTTCTGCCGCTTGCGCCTCAGCAGCTCTTTCCCTTAGTCTCTTTCTCTCCGCTTCACGAGCCTCCCTGCGCACCTCTTCCTCTGCAAACCTACGTGCAGCCTCATCATCCATCCTCTTCTGATTCACCTCGCGATTACGAGCTTGTTCCGCCCTAAGTTTCTGTATCTGCCTCTCTCGCTCTGCTTTTTCATTAGCACGAACCTTTTCCCAACGCTCCTCCTCAAAGAACGTTGCCCACGCACGTCGGTGTTTCTCCTCAACCTCCTGACGCGCCCAATTCGGCTGCTCCGTGTCTTTCCAGTGAAACCATTTGCATAGGGGCGGGGGAGACTGCAACACAAACAATAACATTAAATCACATTCATAGATAAATTAATGCCAACATAAAATTATGTCCAAACATACCGGCGGCCTGGTGGACGACGAAGTTGAACTACGGGGTGGATCATGCTCATAGCTCGCACACATGAAAAATTTCATGCCGAACTGGTCGGAGAAATCCTCGACCTGCATAACCTTTGCAAGACGACCGCACCAACACCGCTCCGCAGTCACACCCGGGGGCAAACTTGCAGCCTTCGCCTTCGCCGGCCTAAACTCTTGGTCAGAGCAAGGCACACTCATGATGGCTAAGGGTGAGCAAACGGGATAAAAAAAGAGATACAAAAACTTGTGCAGTCCAGAGTAGCGATGCCTGCTTTTATAGGCAAAAAATCGACAGTGTGGCGGGAAAATATAGCGGGAGATAGTGGCGGGAGATGATAGCGGGAAGGAGTGGCGGGAAGAAGTGGCGGGAAGGGTGGCGGCAAAGGCGGGAGGGAAACACGGCGGTGCGAACGCGAAAAGGCGGGAAAAATTCTTGCTGCCAAAAAATCGGGTTCAACAAACCCGATTTATGAAAGTCGTGTTAGACTTGCCCGATTTTTAGAAATCGGGTTCCGCCACCCCGATTACTTCTTTGTTGCTTTTCTTTTTTCTTCACGGCGCAGAAGAATGGTGTTATCGGGTTCCTCATCCCCGAGATAACTAATTCGGGTTCATCTGCCCCGATATTGCAATTTCGGGTTCAAACACCCCGACGGTGTATTATTTCTGAAATTATCTAAAAACGGCTATTATTCCTGGAATTAATATTAAAAAGTGTATTATTTTAAAAAAAAATCGCTAAACTTACCACTGTATATATTCAGAGTGATGAATGAATGAACATATGGTGTTTTTTCCCTCAAGTGTATGGTTGTTTCAAATATTTTAGTAAAAAGGGAATAATCATACATGGGTCAATGACCAGAAAAAAGAAGAAAAAAAATTACTACTATGCCTACTCCTTCCATCCTCCAGGATTCGGTACATCAAAATCCAATCTTCTCGATGGGTGTGGCACCTCTGGAGCTTGATCAGTTTGAAGAAGAAGTTCTGTATACCCTCATGGGATGAATGGAGCAAACATTGTCGAAGAACCCACTTGAAAAGAATTATTTGTGAACTCAATTAGAACTTGTGCCTGCCTCGAAAGATCCCTGT
The DNA here is from genome assembly GCF_019359855.2 of Lolium perenne. Taxonomy (NCBI): domain Eukaryota; kingdom Viridiplantae; phylum Streptophyta; class Magnoliopsida; order Poales; family Poaceae; genus Lolium; species Lolium perenne. Next base: position 19,804,473 of record NC_067249.2, read on the forward strand.
GTCATGATAAGTTACGAAATTATTCAGAGTTTTTGTTGTACAATTCTGTTACACATACAAATATAAGAACAACTTGAGTAATTTCTTACAGTAAATTGTATAGGACCTTGTCCATGATACATATTATTAGAGAAGTGTGGCCAGGGGCGAAGCTCCCAATAGGGCAAGGTAGGGCAGATGCCCTACCTTGACTTTTGGTGAATACATTTAGATGCGCGTGTTTTTTCTGAAAATTTTAAGTGGTCATACGTCGAAAGAGAGTGGATTTGTTGCCACCGGTTGGCACTGCCCCCCTGGCTGCCGTCGGATGGTGCGTTTGAGATTGGTGCTGACAGCCCCGGCCCGGGACGCGATGCATTTAACACTAGCCAAAAGTTGTTGAACAGTACTCGAATCCCTAATTAGGTGTCGAGTGTAAATGATCTGCAGAACGATGCAGCGTGAGATTTCGCTGCATGTACCAGCCTTTTGCCAGTTAACTGTTGTGACATTTGTTTTCATCCGCAGTATTGACTGTGAAGCAGTCCAAACACTATTTTCTGCATGCATTGCACATTTCAAGTGCTACCACTGCGCGTTTCATGTATGCCTACGTATCTATATCCACCCCACTAGCTAAGCTGCATGCACATCGTTCTCTTCTCTACTACTCGGCCAAACTAGTTCATGTAGTCTACTAGCACTAACACATTGATGGCTGACAATCTGTCCACGGCACTCTACGCACTCTCCCAACCAGCAGTGTCCCCTGTTCACTCGCGCAGGCATCGTCAGAGATGAGACTTTGACTAAGCAATCCACACTCGGGAAACCTGCCATTGCCACTGACGTAGCCTGCATAATCTGACTAAATTCAGCATGCGCCCCGCTGTGTACTGTAGGTGATTTGCAGGTCTGGCCCTGATTAGTGCATGCGCTTGATTCCATCCCATGCTGTCAGCACGAATCGCAAAGCGTGAGCTGACGGCATCGGGAGGGGGGGTAGTGCCACCGGGTGGCAACACCTTATTTTGCTACGTCGAAAACAGACTCCGCATGAGAAAGTTATGCTTGTTTCAGTGAACACTGCGCAAAATGGCCTGCAAATCAAAAATATAGACTATTATCTCCAAACACACTCATATTCTATGTTCAATATGAATAACATTGCTGATAACATAGATTTATTATTGATTGAACCTTAGTAAATTCTAGTTATTCATTATTTATACTCGCAAAATTGGAGACTTTCGAGATTTCTAGATATTTAAAAGGCATGGTATATTTTCTTCGACCGCATTATCACTCCATTAAGATGACATTGGTTTTACACATGGTGGCATTAACAATTGAGAGAAATTTTTCGCAACAAAGATAATAAGACCGAGTTATGCATCAAATGAGAGATAATCAAACGGATTTTAAGTGTTTGAATTACATTAGATTTTTTAAAAAGAGGTAAAGCTTAGCCATTGAGTAGGCATTATTGGTATGTTTTTTCAGGTTCTATTTATAATAAAATATGTTTTTATTTTTATTGTATTTAGTGATTGTGTTTGAGCAATATGCATCATTATTGTTTTAGGACTATTTTCGCATTTACATTCTTAAAAATTCGTCCTACCTCAGATTTTTTTTGTCCTTCCCAACTGAGTGTGGCATTGCAATATTAGAACTTATTCCTGCCTGAAAAGATCCCCGTGTCATGAAAATGTAGGCAACTGTTTAGAGTTCTTGTGGTACTATATTATATTACATGAAAATAATAATAATAAACTCGTGCAATCTGTCTTACGGTAAATTGTAGGGGACTTTGTCCATAATGCATATTATTTGAGATGTGTGGTATTGCAGTACTAGTCCCTGCGCTCGCGTCAAAAGTTTACTGTGTCATCATACATATAAAAATGTTTAAAACGGTTGTGTTAAAATTAAATGACAAAGTTCAGAACCTAGAGTAATCTATCTTACAGTAAACTGCCGAGGATCTTCTCCGACTGGAGTATCCGCCTTCACTTTGTTTCCAGTACTTGCTATTGATGAACCATGGAAACAAGGCAAACTTTACTTCTTGTGCAATAGTGAAACAAATAACAATTGGTGCAGTACTACCTTTTTTCGTTCCAGACTTTGGCTTCTTTGTTCCACTCTTTCCTTTCTTTGTTCCTTCCTTTTCAAGTGCATCTTTTGCTCTTTTTACCATTCGACCTTTTATCGCACGGGGAACTTTAAATGATATGTTTCCATTTGTTACATCTTCAATGAATACATCTGAATTCATACGGACAATTTCAGGTTTGGCAGGTCCTCTTTGGCTTAGTGATTCATCTGCTTCTAGATCTAGCATGTCTATAGCTTTCTCTAATTCTACAAGAAGTTCTTCTGAAACAGAGCACTTAAGTGCAATAGAGGTTGCTTTCCGAGAAATGCGAGCAGGGCGAGTCTGTAAAGTTTCTTGAGGACTTCCCTGGGTATTCGAAGAATAACCTCTTTTTGCATATTTTCTCCACCTATGTAGTATATATTGCGATGGCAATATGAAAATCTCATTGATGTTGAACACTCAGAGAGCATGCTTGCACAGCAGACCTATGACATAAAGACACACATATCATGAAATATTATTACTAAAAAAATTGTCAAAATCTGATTGCATACCTTTAGATTCATACTTTATGCGGGAACATGATATGGTCACATTCTCATGATTAAAGGTAACTAGTGCGTCATCCTCAAATGGCATAGCCATCACCTTGTATGTTTTGAGTGTTCCAATTGTGGAAATAATTTCGCACTTGACTGAATGTTGCTGTTTGAACTCCTCCTCAAAATCAGTATAAATCCTCCTTGTATATGACTCAGCTGCAGTCTTCAACATAGGTAAATTTCTTACAAAAGTAACCGGTTTAGACTTCCGTGACTTGAAATCTGCATCTGATAAGGGGTGGCCCGATCTTCTCAGTAAGCAACGGTGGTGATGATGATCACGGGGCGAACACAGCGGAGATAACTTGATGAAGTGGATGATAACTTGTATGACACAACGAGATCTCTCGATTGGTCCATGTCGCCAATGCAATAGCTCTCAACCCTGCAAGATATTCGCAACTCCACACACTTGCGCACGTAGCCGCCGACCACGAAGCGGTAAGTTGCAACCTTCTAATTCCCAATGGAACAACAGATCCCTTCTAATTCCCAATGGAACAACAGATCACACAAGACTTTCAGGGATTACACCAAATCAATGCAATATGATGTAGGGATTCAATAGAGTTGCAAAGCAATCAACTATGAACTAGAGTTTATCTTAAACATGGTCTAAAGCAACTTTGGGGGCGTCCTGGGCACTTATATAGGTGTTCGGGACGACCTCAGGTCGAAAAAGTACGAAAATAACCGACCCAGAATAGATCTAGTCGAGACAGACTCGGACTCGGCCGGTCTGGTTTGGAGCGGGCTAGGGACCGGGTGGTGACCGGGTGCGGGACGTGTGGCCCAGTACCCCGCCCGGATGGCATCAGCGGAGCGCCCGGTTGGCGCCGGGGTGGATCCGGCGGGTGATACGTCTCCGACGTATCGATAATTTCTTATGTTCCATGCCACATTATTGATGATATCTACATGTTTTATGCATACTTTATGTCATATTTATGCATTTTTCGGCACTAACCTATTAACGAGATGCCGAAGAGCCGATTCTTTGTTCTGCTGTTTTTGGTTTCAGAAATCCTAGTAAGGAAATATTCTCGGAATTGGACGAAATCAACGCCCAGGGGCCTATTTTCACACGAAGCTTCCAGAAGACCGAAGGAGTCACGAAGTGGGGCCACGGGGCGCCGACACACTAAGGCGGCGCGGCCTGGGCCTTGGCCGCGCCGGCCTGTTGTGTGGGGCCCTCGTGTGGCCCCCTGACCTATCTCCTCCGCCTACTTAAAGCCTTCGTGGCGAAACCCCCAGTACCGAGAGCCACGATACGGAAAACCTTCCAGAGACGCCGCCGCCGCCAATCCCATCTCGGGGGATTCAGGAGATCGTCTCCGGCACCCTGCCGGAGAGGGGAATCATCTCCCGGAGGAATCTTCACCGCCATGGTCGCCTCCGGAGTGATGAGTGAGTAGTTCACCCCTGGACTATGGGTCCATAGCAGTAGCTAGATGGTTATCTTCTCCTCATTATGCTTCATTGTCGGATCTTGTGAGCTGCCTAACATGATCAAGATCATCTATCTGTAATGCTATATGTTGTGTTTGTTGGGATCCGATGGATAGAGAATACTATGTTATGTTGATTATCAATCTATTACCTATGTGTTGTTTATGATCTTGCATGCTCTCCGTTATTAGTAGAGGCTCCGGCCAAGTTTTTACTCTTAACTCCAAGAGGGAGTATTTATGCTCGATAGTGGGTTCATGCCTCCATTAAATCTGGGACAATGACAGAAAGTTCTAAGGTTGTGGATGTGCTGTTGCCACTAGGGATAAAACATTGATGCTATGTCCGAGGATGTAGTTATTGATTACATTACGCACCATACTTAATGCAATTGTCTGTTGTTTGCAACTTAATACTGGAAGGGGTTCGGATGATAACCTGAAAGTGGACTTTTTAGGCATAGATGCATGCTGGATAGCGGTCTATGTACTTTGTCGTAATGCCCAATTAAATCTCACAATACTCATCATGTCATGTATGTGCATTGTCATGCCCTCTATATTTTTCAATTGCCCAACTGTAATTTGTTCATCCAACATGCTATTTATCTTATGGGAGAGACACCTCTAGTGAACTGTGGACCCCGGTCCATTCTTTTAATCGAATACAATCTACTGCAATACTTGTTCTACTGTTCTCTGCAAACAATCATCATCCACACTATACATCTAATCCTTTGTTACAGCAAGCCGGTGAGATTGACAACCTCACTGTTTCGTTGGAGCAAAGTACTTTGGTTGTGTTGTGCAGGTTCCACGTTGGCGCCGGAATCCCTGGTGTTGCGCCGCACTACATCTCGCCGCCATCAACCTTCAACGTGCTTCTTGGCTCCTACTGGTTCGATAAACTGTGGTTTCTTACTGAGGGAAACTTACTGCTGTACGCATCACACCTTCCTCTTGGGGTTCCCAACGGACGCGTGTTGAACGGAAAGACAATACGTCATCTACGCGCATCAAGCAGAATTTCTGGCGCCGTTGCCGGGGAGATCAAGACACGCTGCAAGGGGAGTCTCCACAATCCAATCTCTTTACTTTGTTTTTGTCTTGCTTTATTTTATTTACTACTTTGTTTGCTGCACTAAATCAAAACACACAAAAATTAGTTGCTAGTTTTACTTTATTGTTTGCCATATTAAAAACACAAAAAAATTAGTTACTTGCATTTACTTTATCTAGTTTGCTTTATTTAATGTTGCTAAAATGGGTACTCCTGAAAATACTAAGTTGTGTGACTTCACAACCACAAATAATAATGATTTCTTATGCACACCTATTGCTCCACCCGCTACTACATCGGAATTCTTTGAAATTAAACCTGCTTTACTGAATCTTGTTATGCGAGAGCAATTTTCTGGTGTTAGTTCTGATGATGCTGCTGCCCATCTCAATAATTTTGTTGAACTTTGTGAAATGCAAAAGTATAAAGATGTAGATGGTGACATAATAAAATTAAAACTGTTTCCTTTCTCATTAAGAGGAAGATCTAAAGATTGGTTGCTATCTCTGCCTAAGAATAGTATTGATTCATGGACTAAATGCAAGGATGATTTTATTGGTAGATATTATCCCCCTGCTAAAATTATATCTTTGAGGAGTAGCATAATGAATTTTAAACAATTGGATACTGAGCATGTTGCACAAGCATGGGAAAGAATGAAATCTTTGGTTAAAAATTGCCCAACCCATGGACTGACTACTTGGATGATCATCCAAACCTTTTATGCAGGACTGAATTTTTCTTCGCGAAACCTATTGGATTCAGCTGCTGGAGGTACCTTTATGTCCATCACTCTTGGTGAAGCAACAAATCTTCTTGATAATATGATGATTAATTACTCTGAATGGCACGCAGAAAGAGCTCCACAAGGTAAGAAGGTAAATTCTGTCGAAAAAACCTCTTCCTTGAGTGATAAGATTGATGCTATTATGTCTATGCTTGTGAGTGGTAGGACAAATGTTGATCCTAATAATGTTCCATTAGCTTCATTGGTTGCTCAATAAGAACATGTTGATGTAAACTACATTAAAATTAATAATTTCAACAACAATGCTTATCGGAACAATTCTAGTAACAACTATAGGCCATATCCTTATAATAATGGTAATGGTTATGGTAATTCTTATGGGAATTCTTACAACAATAATAGGAATACACCCCCTGGACTTGAAGCCATGCTTAAAGAATTTATTAGTACACAAACTGCTTTTAACAAATCTGTTGAAGAAAAGCTTGGGAAAATTGATATACTTGCTTCTAAAGTTGATAGTCTTGCTGCTGATGTGGATCTTTTGAAATTGAAAGTTATGCCTAATATGGATATTGAAAATAAAATTGTTACTACAGCAAATGCCATACAAGTTAGAATTAATGAGAATATAAGATTAATGGCTGAACTGCATGCTAGGTGGGAAAGAGAAGAAAATGAAAAACTAGCTAAAGAAGATAATATAGCTAAAGTTTGGACTATTACCACCACTAGTAATGCTAATGCTCCACATGTTGCTGCACCTCCTACTGATAATGGTAAAAGAATTGGTGTAGGCAATGTTTCCACTTCTAATGCAAAGCGAAAACCGCTCAAATCGCTAAAATTGCTGAAACTGCCTGTGATAAAACTGCTGAAATTTTTTCCAACATTGGGGATAATGATCCCATTGCTTTAGATTATAATGGTTTGGATTTTGATGATTGTCATATCTCTTAAGTTATAAAGTTCTTACAAAAACTTGCTAAGATTCCTAATGCTAGTGCTATAAATTTGGCTTTCACGAAACATATTACAAATGCTCTCATAAAAGCTAGAGAAGAGAAACTAGAACGCGAAGCTTCTGTTCCTAGGAAGCTAGAGGATGGTTGGGAGCCCATCATTAAGATGTAGGTCAATGACTTTGGTTGTAATGCTTTATGTGATCTTGGTGCAAGTATTTCTGTTATGCCTAAGAAAATCTATAATATGCTTGACTTGCCACCATTGAAAAACTGTTATTTGGATGTTAATCTTGCTGATAACTCTACGAAGAAACCTTTGGGGAGAGTTGATAATGTTTGTATTATGGTTAAAAATAACCTTGTCCCCACTGATTTTGTTGTCTTGGATATTGAATGCAATGCATCTTGTCCCATTATATTGGGAAGACCTTTTCTTCGAACTGTTGGTGTTGTCATTGATATGAAGGAAGGTAATATTAACTATCAATTTCCTCTTAAGAAAGGTATGGAACACTTCCCTAGAAAGAGAATGAAGTTACCTTTTGATTCTATCATTAGAACAAATTATGATGTTGACACTTTGTCTCTTGATAATACTTGATATACACTTTCTGCGCCTAGCGGAAAGGCGTTAAATAAAAGCGCTTATGGGAGACAACCCATGTTTTTACTACAGTACTTTTATTTTATATTTGAGTCTTGGAATTTGTTACTACTGTAGCAACCTCTCCTTATCTTAGTTTTATTGCATTGTTGTGCCAAGTAAAGTCTCTAATAGAAGGATGATACTAGATTTGGATTACTGCGTAGAAACAGATTTCTTTGCTATCACGAATCTGGGTCTAATTCTCTGTAGGTAACTCAGAAAATTATGCCAATTTACGTGAGTGATCCGCAGATATGTACGCAACTTTCATTAGTTTTAAGTTTTCTCATCTGAGCAAGTCTGGTGCCTCTTAAAAATACGTCTTTACGAACTGTTCTGTTTTGACAGATTCTGCCTTTTATTTCGCATTGCCTGTTTTGCCATGCTTGATGGATTTTTAGATTCCATTGACTTTCAGTAGCTTTGTGCAATGTCCAGAAGTGTAAAAATGATTGTGTCACCTCTGAATATGTGAATTTTGATTGTGCACTAACCCTCTAATGAGTTTGTTTCGAGTTTAGTGTGGAGGAAGTTTTCAAGGGTCAAGAGAGGAGGATGATACAACATGATCAAGGAGAGTGAAAGCTCTAAGCTTGGGGATGCCCCGGTGGTTCACCCCTGCATATATCAAGAAGACTCAAGCGTCTAAGCTTGGGGATGCCCAAGGCATCCCCTTCTTCATCGACAACATTATCAGGTTCCTCCCCTGAAACTATATTTTTATTCCATCACATCTTATGTACTTTGCTTGGAGCGTCGGTTTGTTTTTGTTTTTGTTTTGTTTGAATAAAATGGATCCTAGCATTCATTGTGTGGGAGAGAGACACGCTCCGCTGTTGCATATGGACAAATATGTCCTTAGGCTTTACTCATAGTATTCATGGCGAAAGTTTCTTCTTCGTTAAATTGTTATATGGTTGGAATTGGAAAATGATACATGTAGTAGTTACTAAAATGTCTTGGATAATGTGATACTTGGCAATTGTTGTGCTCATGTTTAAGCTCTTGCATCATATACTTTGCACCTATTAATGAAGAAATACATAGATCATGCTAAAATTTGGTTTGCATAATTGATCTCTCTAAGACCTAGATAATTTCTAGTATTGAGTTTGAACAACAAGGAAGACGGTGTAGAGTCTTATAATGTTTACAATATGTCTTTTATGTGAGTTTTGCTGCACCGCTTCATCCTTGTGTTTGCTTCAAAATAAACCTTGCTAGCCTAAACCTTGTATCGAGAGGGAATACTTCTCATGCATCCAAAATCCTTGAGCCAACCACTATGCCATTTGTGTCCACCATACCTACCTACTACATGGTATTTCTCCGCCATTTCAAAGTAAATTTCTTGAGTGCTACCTTTAAAATTTCCATTCTTTATCTTTGCAATATATAGCTCATGGGACAAATAGCTTAAAAACTATTGTGGTATTGAATATGTACTTATGCACTTTATCTCTTATTAAGTTGCTTGTTGTGCGATAACCATGTTCCTGGGGACGCCATCAACTATTTCTTTGTTGAATATCATGTGAGTTTCTATGAATGTTCGTCTTGTCTGGAGTAAGAGTGATTTATCATGATCAAATGGTTTGAGTATGCATATTGTTAGAGAAAAACATTGGGCCGCTAACTAAAGCCATGATCCATGGTGGAAGTTTCAGTTTGGACAACAAACCTCAATCTCTTATGAGAATATTATCTGTTGTTGAATGCTTATGCATTAAAGAGGAGTCCATTATCTGTTGTCTATGTTGTCCCGGTATGGATGTCTAAGTTGAGAATAACCAAAAGCGAGAAATCCAATGCGAGCTTTCTCCTTAGACCTTTGTACAGGCGGCATAGAGGTACCCCTTTGTGACACTTGGTTGAAACATGTGCTATGCTATGATAATCCATGTAAATCCAAGCTAATTAGGACAAGGTGCGGGCACTATTAGTATACTATGCATGAGGCTTGCAACTTGTAGGATATAATTTACATAATTCATATGCTTTATTACTACCGTTGACAAAATTGTTTCTTGTTTTCAAAACCAAAGCTCTAGCACAAATATAGCAATCGATGCTTTCCTCTTTGAAGGACCTTTCTTTTACTTTTATGTTGAGTCAGTTCACCTATCTCTCTCCACCTCAAGAAGCAAACACTTGTGTGAACTGTGTATTGATTCCTACATACTTGCATATTGCACTTGTTATATTACTTTACATTGACAATATCCATGAGATATACATGTTACAAGTTGAAAGCAACCGCTGAAACTTCATCTTCCTTTGTGTTGCTTCAATACCTTTACTTTGAATTATTGCTTTATGAGTTAACTCTTATGCAAGACTTATTGATGCTTGTCTTGAAGTACTATTCATGAAAAGTCTTTGCTTTATGATTCAATTGTTTACTCATGTCATTTACATTGTTTTGATCGCTGCATTCATTACATATGCTTACAATAGTATGATCAAGGTTATGATGGCATGTCACTCCAGAAATTATCTTTGTTATCGTTTACACTCGGGACGATCAGAACTAAGCTTGGGGATGCTGATACGTCTCCGACGTATCGATAATTTCTTATGTTCCATGCCACATTATTGATGATATCTACATGTTTTATGCATACTTTATGTCATATTTATGCATTTTCCGGCACTAACCTATTAACGAGATGCCGAAGAGCCAGTTGCTGTTTTCTGCTGTTTTTGGTTTCAGAAATCCTAGTAAGGAAATATTCTCGGAATTGAACGAAATCAACGCCCAGGGGCCTATTTTCACACGAAGCTTCCAGAAGACCGAAGGAGTCACGAAGTGGGGCCACGGGGCGCCGAGACACTAAGGCGGCGCGGCCTGAGCCTTGGCCGCGCCAGCCTGTTGTGTGGGGCCCTCGTGTGGCCCCCTGACCTATCTCCTCCGCCTACTTAAAGCCTTCGTGGCGAAACCCCCAGTACCGAGAGCCACGATACGGAAAACCTTCCAGAGACGCCGCCGCCACCAATCCCATCTCGGGGGATTCAGGAGATCGCCTCCGGCACCCTGCCGGAGAGGGGAATCATCTCCCGGAGGACTCTTCACCGCCATGGTCGCCTCCGGAGTGATGAGTGAGTAGTTCACCCCTGGACTATGGGTCCATAGCAGTAGCTAGATGGTTGTCTTCTCCTCATTATGCTTCATTGTCGGATCTTGTGAGCTGCCTAACATGATCAAGATCATCTATCTGTAATGCTATATGTTGTGTTTGTTGGGATCCGATGGATAGAGAATACTATGTTATGTTGATTATCAATCTATTACCTATGTGTTGTTTATGATCTTGCATGCTCTCCGTTATTAGTAGAGGCTCTGGCCAAGTTTTTACTCTTAACTCCAAGAGGGAGTATTTATGCTCGATAGTGGGTTCATGCCTCCATTAAATCTGGGACAAATGATGAAAGTTCTAAGGTTGTGGATGTGCTGTTGCCACTAGGGATAAAACATTGATGCTATGTCCGAGGATGTAGTTATTGATTACATTACGCACCATACTTAATGCAATTGTCTGTTGTTTGCAACTTAATACTGGAAGGGGTTCGGATGATAACCTGAAAGTGGACTTTTTAGGCATAGATGCATGCTGGATAGCGGTCTATGTACTTTGTCGTAATGCCCAATTAAATCTCACAATACTCATCATGTCATGTATGTGCATTGTCATGCCCTCTCTATTTGTCAATTGCCCAACTGTAATTTGTTCACCCAACATGCTATTTATCTTATGGGAGAGACACCTCTAGTGAACTGTGGACCCCGGTCCATTCTTTTAATCGAATACAATCTACTGCAATACTTGTTCTACTGTTCTCTGCAAACAATCATCATCCACACTATACATCTAATCCTTTGTTACAGCAAGCCGGTGAGATTGACAACCTCACTGTTTCGTTGGGGCAAAATACTTTGGTTGTGTTGTGCAGGTTCCACGTTGGCGCCGGAATCCCTGGTGTTGCGCCGCACTACATCTCGCCGCCATCAACCTTCAACGTGCTTCTTGGCTCCTACTGGTTCGATAAACCTTGGTTTCTTACTGAGGGAAACTTACTGCTGTACACATCACACCTTCCTCTTGGGGTTCCCAACGGACGCGTGTTGAACGGAAAGACAATACGTCATCTACGCGCATCAGCGGGCCGCCCGGTCGGACCGGGCCAGGGACCGGGCGCGTCGGCGTGGCAGCCGGTCTGACCGGGTGCTGGGCTGGCCTGGACTGTGACGTCTCTTCTCGCGCATGCCTCCCGCTCCTCCCTCGCGCGTCCATGGGGTGTCTTCATGTCCAGCTCCATGTCCGGCTTCACGTCCATCTTCACGTCCAGCTGCTCCTCTTCTCCTCGTGCGATGCTTGCTCTCTCTTCATACCTGATCATACATAAATAACAGGACTTAGACAATATAAAGTTCTCATCAATCAAAGTATCGTTTAGGAATAAATTCACCTGTTGTTTAAGTAGCTTCGCACGAGCCCTTGTCATAGGTCCAATCCTAACTTCATTGGACTTGAGCTTCACAGCAGGAACATCTTCATCTTGTAATGATGGAGGTAGTTGTGTGGTAGGGATGTCCTCATCACCATCTAATTCATTTTCACGAAGGCTAGCACCAAACTTCTCATATTCTACTAAGAACTCTGAAAGATAGAGCTTCTTACGAAATTGTTTCTTCAACACATTGTTCATACCTTCGCTCCTTTGAGTTGAGGTCATGTCAGCGGAAAATGAATCATTGCGGTACACCGCAGCCCACTTCTCACACAAACCATATAGAGTTTGTATCCATGAGTTCTCCACAAGATCATAAGTAATCAACAATTCTTGCCACTCCTGCTCAAAGAATGCCACTGAACTTTCCAGGCATTTCAAACTTGTTTGTTTGAAAAGTGGTGTCAAATGACAAAGCATCGCCAAAGCAAGCATAGTCCATGATAGCTTGACCATCTGCCCAAAAGAAATTAGCTATCCGGCAATCTTCCTCGTCTAATTGTATGGCATAAAAAAGAAGGATCTTCTAGCTGTTTGTTTTTCAAGAATTCCAGTAGTGTTTGTGCGTCGTTGACATCCAAATACTTCTTGCGCTCACGACCAATATAGTTATTGCTATCCACCCGCAAGAAAGGTACATGCTCATGTCCTCCGTACCACTGCTTGAAAAACTTGAACACTTCCGCAGGCTTTAATCCTGCTTCCCCCATATGACCAATCATAAGTTTATCAGATTCTATCATACAGCGTTGTGACCGCAACATGTATCTCTTATCTGGACTTGCGAGATAATGATTATGGTCGAGTACAACCTTTTGCACCTTCCAAACGCCATCGCGAGTAATACTAAACTGAATACGGGCATCACAACGGGATCTTGTGGCAGCATTTTGTTTTAGAGTGTCATGTTTCGAATGAGTACCTCTTTCCCCTTCGTTAGTACAAACAATATGTTTCTGATATACTGATTTATCAGGTCTCAACTTTGAGTGGCTCTTTCGGATGCTAAAACCAATCTTACCATCATATGTGTTATAAAATTCATATGCATCCTCTTCTGACTTGAAAGCCATTCCAACTTTAGGAACCAATAGAGATTCAGAATTAGTATCATGCACCTGCATTCAAATTTACGTAAACTCAATTGCTACAAATAAATTATGATATTGTTCGCAGCAATACATAGATCAGTTTTATACCTCATTGGTTGTTGCCATTGTAGCTGAAGCTTTCAACGTGGAAAATTGGATCATCGCCGTGAACATGGAAGCTCGTTCACCGCCAAGGGGCAAGGAGGTGTCCCTGACAACATGATCCTGGGGCGAGTCAACTGCAAAGGAACAAACCGGCTGCACCTTCACGGTGGCAGCAGCAGCGTTGTACTGGACATTGGAGGAAACGACTCCTGTGGTCACCTCACCACCGGCGATGGCGACGTTGTACATGACATCGGTGGTATCGGCTCCTATGATCTCCTCGTGATCGGCGGCAGAGGCGTTGTACTGGACATCGCCTGTCTCAACTCCAGTTGTCACCTCACGATCCATGGACATTGGCACTAGAGTTGCGGCAACGTCGGAGTGCCGGATGGTGGAGGCGGCCGGCAGCGAGTAGTTTCCAGGTGCCAAGGTATTTCTTCAATAGCAAGTAACTTTTATTCGTTGTAATCAATCACAATCATCATCTTCCTGATTTTTCGGTTACAGTTTAGGCCAACAAAGAGGCCTACGGATACAGCAGCGTTAGTTTTTCCCTCCGATTCAGTACGTGCGCGTGGAGGGCGACGTGTCGTGATCTAAGAGCATCTCCAACAGAAGCGGCATAACGCCTGAGGCAAAAAAAACCGCCAGCTTGGCGCGCGCGGGCGCGCGCGGGCGCGCGCGGGCGCGAACCCCCAGCAGATGCGGGAAAAAGGCGCGCGCGGTAAAAACTTTTCCGCGCCCGCGGTTTCGCGCTATCCCGCGCGGGAGAATTGATGGGTCGGCTGCCGCGCGGGCTATAAAGGTGACACGCGCGAACGCGCCAACTGACGCTCCAGTTCGTCTCCGCGCCGCTCCGCTTCTCTCCGCGCCGCTTTCTCTCTCCCGCCGACGCTCCGCCTCCGCGCCGACGATGCCTCCGCGCCGCCGCCCCTCCTCCGGCTACCACGGCGTTTGGGCACGGCCGAGCGGCCGGTTCGACGCGGAAATCCGCTCCGGCGACGAGCGGATCCGCCTCGGCACATTCGATACGGCGCACGAGGCGGCGCAGGCGTACGACACCGTTTCCTGGCGACTCAGCCGCTCCCAGCGGACGATGAACTTCCACGACGTCTTCACGCGGGAGCAGGCGGAGATGCTCGCGCCGCCGCTGGTCATCACGCGCGAGCAGCAGCGCCGACAATGGGAGTTGGAGCAGCGCCTCCTCATCGCCGAGCACGACGAGGCGATGCGCCTCGAGTGGGCGCCGCTGCCCCGAAGACGTCGCCGCCACGGAAGCCTTCTACAAGCAGAAGGAGTAGGAGAAGGCGGCGGTCAAAGCGAAGAAGAAGGCGAGCCGCGAGAAGCGCCGCGCCGAGTCCGCCGCGAGGAAAGCGGCGAGGGCCGAGAAGGCGGCAAGGAAGGAGGAGGAAAAGAAGAACGGCGCAGGGCCGTCCACCATCGTTATGTCGTCCTCCTCCTCCTTCGAGTGGATGACGACGCCGGTGTCGGAGACGACTCCGAGCACCCACTCGTTGGACTTCGACTGGGAGTCGGACGAGTAGCTTTAGTTTAGATTTGTATTTTCGTCCTCTATGTCGCGCTGTATCGTTGAACTTTTAAATATATTCGTATTTTCGATCAATTTTTCATTGTTCATTTGATTAATTTTGAAAAAAAGGGTCAAATTTAGCAATTTGCGCCGCGCGCTGCAAAATAGAGCCTCCGGCGGAGGTGCTTTTTTCCCGCACCAACGCGCGCTGCAAAATAGAGCCTCCGACGGGGGAAAATTCGGTATCACGCGCGCCAGCAGTTTACAGCGCGCCGAAACGGAGATTTAGCGCGCCGGATTTTTGCGCGCCTGTTGAAGATGCTCTAAGGAGGGGCCTCAAGAATGGGAGTGTGTGCCGCCCGTTCCCAGAAATTTTTTCTCCCTTTTACTGAATGCATGCAGCCTCTCCATCCTCGTCTTCCTAGCGACTGGACTTATCGGCGGCCAGGTGAGTGTCCACCTCTCTGCCGCCGCAAGTCATCGATCTGCTCCTCCCATCCCATCCCATCCCATTCTCTCCACCCTTGCGTCGTCCTAACCGTTTGTAGCCTCGCAGGGGCGACGACACCCGTCGCCTGTTCGACGGAATGCCACCGGTGAGCGTCACCGACCGCATTGGCGCCCTCCCCGACAGTATCCTCCACCACGTGCTCTCCTTCCTCCCAGCGCAGGCCGCCGTTCGGACGTGCGTGCTTGCCCGGCGCTGGCGTCATGTCTGGAGATATACCACCGGCTTGCGCATCGTCGGCCTGGAGGAGGAGGGCGAATACATGGTCAAAGACCTTCATAAGTTCGTGGAACATCTGCTGATCCTGCGTGAGCGCACAGACCTAGACACTGTCCAGATCAAATTCGATGAATTCTGTGAAGAAGATCAGCCCTGTGTGAACCTGTGGGTCCGTTTTGCTGTGATGTGCAAAGTTCGGGCGCTCACCCTTCATATCAGTTATGAACGTCTCAACCTAGACGACCTGCCTCTCGTCTCTAGGCATCTGAGAACATTAGACCTTGATGGTGTAGCCCTACAAAAGTTCTTTCTTGATTTTGCTAGCTGTCCTGCATTGGAGAATCTGAATATGAGTTATTGCAGCATCTTTGCTGGGAAGGTATCGTCCCGTTCCCTGAAGCATTTGAGCATCTATTACTGCAGCTACGACTTGGATTGCCGGATCCATATTTCTACTCCGTGCCTTGTCTCTCTGAAAATCGATCATTATTCTGGTAGAACACCATTTCTTGAAAACATGGCGTTGCTAGAGAGTGCACATGTGTATCTTGGCAATTACTGCGAAGATGCCTGTTTGAACCATGCCTCTGGTGTTTTCTGTGGAGCTAATAATAATGCATGTCAGAATTGTGTTCCTATTAAAGACGATTGCAGCAGAGAATGTGTTCTTCTGGGTGGTATCTCAAATGCTAAACACCTGAAGTTGCTACCTGAGAGTAAAACGGTATGACACCCATCTTAAAATCCTTTATGTTATGCCCTTTTTGTGATTCAATATCTACATTGTTGCTGGACATAAGGGAAAAACAGATTACATATGCATCATCCACATTCTCTAGTGGCTAGTTGATTTGCTTACTTTTTGTATTTTCTTTCCAGTTCATTTTCGCAAGAGATTTAAAACACTGCCCTACATTTACCAAGTTAAAGACTTTGTTGCTCAATGAGTACTGGTGCGAGGGTCCTGATTTGGATCCGCTAGCTTGCATTCTGAAAAATTCACCAGTTCTAGAGAAGCTCACTCTTCAACTTTTTTCCAAGGTATAAATCTTTTTATTGGACAGTTGCTGTAATGTTAAAGTTATTATCTACTGTATATCTTGGTAAACTGTCCTTTTCTTACCGCAGGGACAAACTCATAAAGTGGAAATGAAAGGAAGCTACAGTTCAGTTGAGGGACCAACTGCAATATCCGAGCACCTTAACATGGTTGAAGTCAAGTGTAATGCGGTCGACGAAAAAGTTCTTAAAGTTTTGAAGTTCCTGACTGCATTTAACATACGTAAGCTAACTAATAACACTTTCCTTGCTCTTTATATTCTGAAATTAGCTTTCACATGTGGGGAATAAACTACAAAAGCAAGTAGTTAATAAGAAACTTTTGAATTATGTAGCAAGGACAGTTTGTATGGATATCAAATTACTTTGGTCATTAAAAATCTTCACCACTTCTGTTGAGACGCAAAAATAAAAACAGTTCATTAGTTCCTAATAAATGTCTGAATCGTCTAGTTCATAGTCTGCAGTAATACAGTATTCTTACTTATTATGTTGTCGATAACCAATAATAGTTTTTATAGGCTCAGTAGATCTGAGCAGCTCTTTGCTCTGGGTTAATTATTCGGTACTTGGTTTGCTTGTGATTACAGCACTAAATAGTTCGCCATTTTTGTGGTCTTTCCTGGGAAGTCTTTACAGGTTGCATAACACAAAACATGTCTAGTAGTGTATGTTGTGACTGCGTTTCACATTTCGTTTGCGTTTAAGTTACGTATGACACTTTCTGCAATCTCTTTTGGTAGCTATTTAGCTAGATTTTTTTGTCAGATTATCACACAGAAATGGCCGTATCAATTACTCCCCCCACTCCTAAAATTAAGAAGTACTTTATTTCCTGAAGAGAAGTCTTTGACTAACAATTGCTTAAGGTTATATGACATGAAATTTGTGTCACTTGATTAGTTTTCAGAAGTACTTAGTTATGATACTGATTTTGTATCACATAAACCACATATTAAAAGAGTAGTTGTTGGTCACAAACAAAATACGCCTTAATCAACGGAGCACAGGGATTATAAAAAAGTATATGCCCAAATTCATGTTCATATAAGTTTCATTTGGCAAAGTGTATCTTCTTCGCACTTACCAAACTCTATTCCAGTATCTTTATTTTGATTGTCAAGTAACCGAGATGTGTTTGCCAATGCAGATACACCAGACTCTTACATTGTCCTTTTATTTGTGTACAGGATTTGGTTTCATGTAAGGGCGAGAAGATCTGGGCTGCCGGAGGATCTGCAATCCCTGGGCTAGAAATGCGAGGCTTAAGCATATATGCTGCGACTATGTTTCCACCATTTTTTGCTGGTGCATCTTATACTAATTCCACTCAGAAAAACGGTGTAGAATCCGTGACTTAGCTTTACCGCATCATGTACCAATTTCTATTACACCTTTGGTTCATCTGAATTGTTTCAACTCTACTACTGGTTAGCACTCTCTTAGCGTATCTTGTAATTTCTTGTGGTTCTTGCTGAATTTTATTCAGCTCCTGGACTGGTCAGTACAATATTTGTTTTGCGTTTATTTTGCCTCCTCTGCCTAGATTTGGATGTTAGGAAAAGTGAAACAAAAGGTGGTATGTTCCATTTGGCCTGGATGCCATCGATGTGCTGCTTGTTCGATGTTTTGCCAACCCAGAGAAAACTGAAGACGAGCTGCAGTTCTGAACGCATGTTACCGGCAGCTGAAAGAGTGATACACCCTGCATTGATCAGCCATTGAAGTAGTCAATTAACATCGGTTAGAATACCAACACCACTATGTCATGTAAAATAACTGAACAGACTGATCGATATCGTTGGAGAGCTGAGAGTACGAATCACCATTGTCGAGGATGTAGCAATCGGGACAAATATTGCGAGGATGATCCTCCCGACAACCATAAGAAAAGATCCAAAATGGGTCAAGATCCATATCTATAGAATTGTAATCCTACAACACCACCATTGACGGCACGAATGAGATCTTTAGTCGCATGAAGATGTGAAGAACACTTATTATAGACGATGTCATCTCCATCGTGGCGAAGATCAATAAAAAGACGGCTACCAAATTTTAACCTAATCTGTATAAAATTCTACTTTATTAAAAACTCCACGTATAAATTGGGTTTCCCACCCCTCTCAATACTGGTGAGGCCGACCGGAGACGGGGCAACCGATCTATGTTAGAGCATCCCCACTCGTCTCCCCGACGAGGCTCCCGATCGACGTTTTTTTTTCATCCGGACGGCGTAATCCGGCCCAGTCGCGCCCCCGGTTCCTCGTTTTCGTCCGGATTTAGCCCTAAATCCATCCGGCGAGTCCACGCCAACCCCGGTCCCTCGAGGCGCGCTCGGGGACTCCGGACGAGTGAAAAGCGGGGAAGGGCCCGCTCTGTCGGCGACTGAACACACGAACCCCACTCAAAATCTCTCCCACCCCTCGTATCTCTCTCGCCACCGTCACCACCCCGCCGGCTTGTTGCCTAGATTCCGCCGCCCCTCCTCCCCCACCTGCCTATATTCCGCCGTCTTCTACGACGGCCTATCTGGCTGCTCCTCCGCCGGCCTGTTTTCCGACGATGGCCTACTCCTCGTCGTTTACGGCTCGGCTGAGCAGCAAGCACCATATGAGAGAGAGGGTCCTCTTGCACAGCCTAATCACCAGGTGCCTCCATCATGGGCCACCTTCATTGCTATGCGCCAGGAGATTCGAGACTCTACAATGCATCAGCAGCTGCAAGATGATCTGGTGGAGCACATATGGACGCTCCGAGGCAACGCCAACGCCGACGCCAACTAGTCTGTCATAATTTGTTTCAAAAATTGTGAAATTGTGTGCTTCATTTGTTTCAGCACTTGTTAAACATTGTACTAATTATCGCCGAATTTGTTTCAGCAATTTTCGGACTCTTGCTCGCCGAACTTGTTAAATTTTACGTCGAATTTGTTTGAAATATGTCAAATGGTCGAGGTTGGGGGTTTCCTGCCGGGGGGACGGCTGGAACTTTGGCGCTCCCCAGGCCAAATTTTCGTCCAATCCGGACGAAAATTTCGACAAATTTGGGCGTGGGGAGCGTCAACCAGTGGGATGCTCTTAGAGACGCTGTGCGCTTTTGTCTAGGTATTAATTGTTAAAGAAAAAAAAAGTATAGATATGAAATTGGGGCTTCGCTAAATAAAAGCGCCGACAAACTTGAGAAGACAGAACCCCTCAAAAGAAAAAGAAAAAACTTGAGAAGACAGAAGTCCATCCACCGATTCTCGTCTTCCTCGCGACTGGAAGTATCGGCGGCCAGGTGAGGTCTGGGTCCGGCGTTCCGCCGCCGCAAGGCATCCATCTTTTCTTCCCATCCCATGCCAATGCTCTCCACCCTCCCCGTTTAATCTTTTCTTGCCTCGCAGAGCCGACGGCGCCCGTCGCCTGTTCGACGGGATGCCTCCTAGGAAGAAGCGCAAGAGTGCGCCGCCGGTGAGCGGCCTCGACCGCATCGGCGCCCTCCCCGACAGTCTCCTGCACCATGTGCTCTCCTTCCTCCCAGCGCAGGCGGCTGTGCAGACTTGTGTGCTCGCCCGGCGCTGGCGCCACCTCTGGAGGTCCACCACAAGCCTCCGCATTGTCGGCCTTGCCGAGGACGAGAAGTTAAATGTCAAAGACCTTCGGAAGTTCGTGGACCATCTGCTGATCCTTCGTGAGCGCACCAACCTAGGCACTGTCGAGATCAAGTTTTCTTATTTCTGCGAAGAAGACCAGCCCTATGTCCAAACATGGGTCCGTTTCGCTGTGATGAACAAAGTTCGGGCGCTCACCCTTAGCATCGATAGCCCTAGATCTCCACCTAGACAACCTGCCTCTTGTCTCTCGGTATCTGAGAACATTAGACCTTACAAGTGTAACCCTACAAGAGGCATTTCTTGATTTTGCTGGCTGTCTGGCGTTGGAGGATCTGAAGATGAATTACTGCAACATTAATGCTGATAGAATATCGTCCTGTTCCCTAAAACATTTGAGCATCTTTGACTGTTCATCCGAATTGGATTGCCGGGTCCATGTTTCTGCTCCAGGCCTTATCTCTCTGAAACTAGTTGGCTTAATAGGTAGAACACCTTTTTTTTAAAACATGCCGTTGCTAGATACTGCATATGTGGATCTTGACGAAGACTGTGAAGATGTCTGACTGAATTATGTTACTGGCGTTTTCTGTGGAGCTAAAGATAATGCATGTGTGAACTGTGTTCCTATTAAAGATGGTATCAGCAGCAATTTTGTGCTTCTGGGTGGTATCTCAAGTGCTAAACACCTCAAGTTGCTATCTGAAAGTAGAAATGTATGACACCTATCTTAAAATCATTTATGTTATGCCAATCCACATTGTTGCTGGACATAGGCAATAAACAATTTGGACTCTTCTTCGATCATCCCCTCGCTCTCTCAGTATTGGTTACTTGAATTTCTTACTTTTTATGTTTTCTTTTCAGTTCATTTTCGCAAGAGATTTGAAACACAGCTCTACATTTAGCAACTTAAAGACTTTGTTGCTCAATGAGTACTGGTGCCAGGCTCCTGATTTGGATCCACTAGCTTGTATTCTGAAAAACTCACCAGTTCTGGAGAAGCTCACTCTTCAACTTTTTTCCAAGGTATAAATCTTGTAATTGGACAATTGCTGCAATACTAAAGTTTTTTTTATCAATTATCCACTTTCATTAAATGTTCTTTTCTTACCATAGGGACCAAATCATGAAGTGGAAATGAAAGGACACTACTGTTCAATGGAGGGACCATCTACAATATCGAAGCACCTAAACATATTTGAAGTCAAGTGTAATGTGGTTGATAAGAGAATTCTCAAAGTTTTGAAGTTACTGTCTTCATTTAACATATGTAAGCTAACTTTCTTCATTCTCATTCTCGAGTAACTGAGATGCCATTGTCATTGCAAACACCACTCTTACAGTGTATTTTCATCTGTGTACAGGTTTCAGTTTCTGAGTAAGCGTTAGAAGATATGGGTTGTCGTTGGATCTGCCATCCTTGGCCATTAAGAAATGTGAGGCTTAAGCATATATGCTGTCCACAATGTTTCTATGATCTTTTGCATGCGCATATTATGCCGATCCAACTCAGAGGAATGCTGTAGAATGTATGATGTGTATAACTTGCATTTATCATATCTTGTACAAATTTCTAGTACACCTTTGGTTCATCTGAATTGCTTCAGCTCTACTTCTGGTTAGCACACTCTCTTAGCGTATCCTATAATTTCTGTTGCAACTTTTGGTACTGCGTAAGAGGATTCCTGTTGTGGGCGTTGAATGGCACTGCTAATGGGGGCAAATGCCTTGTCCGTAGCACCCAGCTAGAGTTATGCCTGGGATGGGATCAGCTGGTGCTTTACCAGGCAGCAAGCCGGTTGGCTAGTTCCTCCTAGCCGTCCATTCATTTTATGTGTAGGAGGAGAATATAATCTAGCTCGCCGATCGGGCACAGATGCTCGATGAAAACAGCTCAAAACTGGGGAGGCAATGGGAAAGGAGGAATATAGGATTAGGATAGGATAGGATACGGCGGGTGGCCTCATCAAAACCTGTTCATACGGAGCAAGGCAGGGGCAGCGCTATCGCGAGCTCGAAGTGGAACAACGGGAGGCATCTGTCTATCCATCTAGCGCACCTTGGAGCCTTGGACGGCGCCACTGCTCGCGCCACCTCCCTTGCTGACCAGGTGATGCCGATGGAGATGGGCACCTCCATGGCGCGGTTGTCGTTCATG
Source organism: Lolium perenne (assembly GCF_019359855.2). Classification (NCBI taxonomy): domain Eukaryota; kingdom Viridiplantae; phylum Streptophyta; class Magnoliopsida; order Poales; family Poaceae; genus Lolium; species Lolium perenne. Next base: position 19,826,806 of record NC_067249.2, read on the forward strand.
GAATTCGTCCGGCCGGGCTTGCAGCAGCCCTGGCTCTAGCTCAGGGTGGACATTGCCGCGCGTACACATGCTGCTCGACGGTGGTGGGGATGCTGCTTGTGGTTGGCTGAGACGGCTCCCGCTTCACACGTTGGAAGTGGAGGTGACCACGAAGCGGCGTCTCGTGGATCACCTGGATGGTGGCCACTCCTGGGAGGAGACGCCTCCTCCTCCTTCGGGACGAGGAATGATGGAACGATGAGCTCCTCTTTATCGTGCTTCGGCTTCCTGAAAGACCATTCATTGCGCATGGCCATGGGTGTGATGCGTGTTCTCTACGATCTCTACGAAACATGGAGGGAGACGGTGGACAAGAGCTGGACGACATGGTGGCAATGGTGTTGCCCTTATAAAAGGGGGGCAGCCGGTACGAATATCGGCACATTCCAGGCGCGTGCCATTGATGACGGAGCAGAAGCCTAACTGCTGCCTTCCCGTCCTGGCGCTTTCGCTGAAGCCAAAGTGTGTCATTGATGACGCTGCAACGACCAAGCACGGATAGAACTAAATGAACTGATCTCCAAGGTCGTCCGAACTGCTGATAGACTCGTCGGGGATCTTGCGGCTCAACTTAGATGTAACAGTAGACTTTGCATGGCGGTGGCCTCACCCGGTCACCCCCCCCCCCCCCCCCCCCAAGTATTTTGACAGTTCGCATGTCATCACGTAGCCATGCCTCGGTTCCTGAAGGCCACCAAACTTCTCCTGATCGTGAGGCAACTTGAAATCCTTTTGCATGGTCGTTTTGCGAACCCTTTCGGTAAAGCAACTTGCACCGCACAAATCGAGATCATCGCCGTATTCATTGCGCTCCTCACGCTCACTTCGTAATCTGATCGTTGAGTGATACCATGTCTGCCATCTCCTGCCCGCGTGTTGGTTTGTACTTGGCGTGGCGATTTGGACCTTCGGGTTGCCACTTCACGCCGAAGTCTGTTGCGACGGCGTGGTGATCTTTCGGGTCATGGTGCGACCTCCTTGTCGATAAGCGGAGCTCTCACTATGCCAAGACCCATCAAGGTGGAATGGTGCAAAGCTACCCGTGGATCATTGGGTGCCGGTTGGGTAGTGGGTAGCCATCAGATATATAGGTTTGTGTTGCTACTAGGGCTGCTTGAGGTGTTATGGGTACTATGTTTCCCCTTAAAAATCCACCGACATAAAGGACAGATCGAGATCTCTTATAGATTTTCTCTTTCGTTCCAAGGGATATGACTCAGTCGAGAACCAGTCCTCCTCTAGAGGCTCCTTCGCCAGCACTTGCACCTCCTGTAGAAGTTAACTTTGCCCGGTGTTGAGTCGATTCATCGGCTCATCTCCTTCGCTCGTCAAGTTGTCGCTGCATCTTTGCTAACTCTCGCTTCTGACGGTGGAGCAAGTAATGGTACGCCATAAGCTCTTCTTGGGTTGTTGCCGCTCCCATGGGGACCGCCCCGCTCATGGCTTGCCTTGCCTTGTCCCAGACAGGTACTGAGATCCAAACCTGCACTCGATTTTGCCCATCGCCGGTAGCGTTTCCTTCACCTTTCTCGATCGCCTTTGGGTGCGGCCCGATGCTTGTTACCTCGGGTTAGGTTGTCGGGGTTTACGAAGGGGTTGCCGATGAAGTCGAATTCTTTTGAATCTTCCCCAGATCCGCCCCTGATGATCACGTACACCTGATGATGTGCTTGATGAAAGTTGTTAGTAGAAACGTCTGGGCGCAAGTTGACTTCCCTAATTTTGGAGTTGATGTTGTCGCGTAGCTCATGGTTGACGACGCCCGTCGAGTCCGCATCCTTGAGTGCTGGATCCGATGGTGATTCGCTTTTGTTGCCAGAGGGGACATCGTCTAAAAGATCGTCTAGATCCCCCCTACTTGTAGGAGAATTGTCGTTGTTCGTGATGTTTATCGAAGAGTTTATCTCGCTTGATGAGCTGTCGGAAGATGTCGACGTTGATGTTGGTGATGAAGTCGCCGCTGACGGGGCCGAATAGATCGGATCCGATAGGCGAGTCGAGCATCTCGGACCGACGCGGAAGTTGAGACATTCATCGTCAGATCCATCCCCTGGATCGAGATTGTCAAAGACCGGGAGAAGGGTTGGTGGGTGTGGAAGAAAGTTGATGGAGCCGAACTCCATGATCATTGGTATGTTGGTCACCTATGATCGTTGAGTTGCTGCCCGATGAAGCCTCCAATGCCCAGATTCTCACAACGGTGCCAATTGACGAGGGTTAACCTCTGCAATGTCCAAGGATATGGACTTAGGGTTTTGGAGAAAGAGGTGCGCTAGTGGTTTCGTCGGCTGGTCAGACAAACAAGGTGGTTCAATAATATATTGATTATGAGGCAAAGTCGTTGTAATACTAGAATATATATAGGGTTACAACAATGTTTCGAGATCTCTTCCCGATGGCTCCTCCTAGCCTTTATATAGGATTTTGCAGCACGCGGGAGTGTGTGCTGCTTATGTACAACGTTGGATTGGGCTTTTTTGGGTTTGCGCAATTTTTTTCTAGACAGACCCTAATATTGAGCATATGCTGGAGCATGGGTTTTGCCCTCCCACACCCAATAGAAGAGGTTTTTTTGGGCACCATTGCCATGTGGAGATGCTATCCGGCCCGACACAAACGGACGCATCTATCCGTTTTTGTCCGCACAGACACGGCTAGCGAAACCCTAGCCCAGTGGCCCGACATAAATGGACCGTGTCTGTCCATTTTGGTTCACGCGGACACGAGAGGAACAAAACCCTAGCCTAAGTGCCCGACTCAAATGGATCGACATGTTCGCGATAACCCATTCATAGCCCAAATTTGGGCTGACAATGGATCAGCGCCGTTGACACAACGCGGACCGTGTGTGTGTCCGCAACCTACCGCCTCTGGCGAACCCTGGCGGCTGGTCAGCGTCCGCTTTGCTCCCATTCCAGCGTGCGCATTGGACACCGGTCGATTCGCTTTCCCTCCTTCACGCACTGGTCACTACGGCGCCATCAATGACACGGTTACACTTCAACGGGCGTGTTGGGACTAGCGGGTGATGGTTGGTCTTCTGCACCGCCATCAATGACACACACCTGGAGTCCAGCGCCATCATTGAGAGCGGACGAGCCTCTGTCTATTTAAGAGCATATCATTCCCTATCATTGCCCACAACAAGCCCCCACCATTGCCACTTTCCACTCTCCATAGCACTGGCAACACACCCTTCAGGATGACCATGGGCAAGGGGTGGCCATGGAGGGAGCCAAAGCACGACCATGAGGCGAACTAGGACATTGATGATCTCATAGGCTAACGCCTAATATGTAGAGAAGGCCAAAGAAGATGGCACCATGGATCAGCTCTCCATCATACCAAACGGGGTGGACGAGTGGGAGGCGATCAGGCTAACCATCAAGTCCTTGGAGGCGCAAGAGCCGCCGCCGCGCAAGCAACCCTGTTTCGCCACATGTCGGAAGGGTCATCCGAGGAAGATGCCTTCAGCCTCTAGCAGCGCCAACACCCAACTGGTTGTGGGATATACCGTGATCGTTGACCTCACCAAGAACGAGGACGAAGACGAGGACCGGTATAGACTACGGTTTGGCACGTTTTAGTTTCATTATTTTCTCCGTTTTCAACTATGTAAGTTAATTTTTTATAGACTACAGCTGGGGCTGCCCAACTCAAACAGATAAAAGGGCTGGCACGGCGGGCCGCTGCTTCGGTAGAGATGTCCTAAATCTGACATCTTGCTACAGGCTGCGGTCTGCGGATAGACGAGGCACAAAACAGCAGCAGGGGAGTAGACAGTGACGGAAGCAAGAACACAGTAGAAGCGCAGTATTGACTGGACTAGTCAGTAAAACAAATCAAGCACGAGAACGAGCAGACCACTTGACAATGCTTACGCTTCAGGTTATGGGCACATGCCTCTGGTGAACCGGCAGACAGTCACAGGCAGGCGGCGCAGATGAGAGAGCATATCTTTATTTTTCGCAGGGCTCGCCAAACAATAAAATACCACGGCTCGTCTTAGAACAAAATACCACGGCTACACAACAGATGGTGAGTCTGCTTTGTTTTTTCTCAAACTGTGCTGCACATGAACGTTCTACCTATCCTATCCTCCATACGGGCCACACCAGCATGATCCCAACTAATTATTCACAAATTGCACTAGTAGCTGCATCTTTTCTAATTCTGAGACAAGACTAGCTATTAGCTGAATTCATCTAGAGTAAGACAGTACAGTACTATAATTTGGTTATTTTGCTTAATAACACTAGTTTGCTAATCCTGCCATCTAAGATCATACTGCAGCTCACACCTCACAGCAATGGCATGGAGACAAACGCAACCACTACGCACACACCCCATAGTTGAGGAGCTGACAGACATGCAGCTCAGAGTTTGCAAAGGACAAGAAATAGTGCTCAAAAGGGCCACTATACACCCCATGGTTGGGGAGCTGACACATGCCACCCACATGATGCCAATACCGCAGCAAAAGGATAGGGATTGATCAGCGCAGGCAGTAAACTTTTCACTTCGACAACCAAAATTAGATCATCTCACCAGTACTAGATCACGAGCCCAAACATACTAACATCAGCAGATGAAAAGCAAAATACAACTTCACTTAAATAAGTTGTAATTCACCAGCTGTTTCAACCAATGGTACGTTATTAATGAACATATCACATAGAATTTCTAGTTGACTGTAGGAGTAACAGATAAACAGATCACAGAGAGAATTCTATTAACTGTACTTAATGGATAAACAACAGATCACAGAGAGAATTCTACTATTAACTGTACTTAATGGATAAACAACAGATCACACAGAGAAGCCAATCATAGATAACATCCATTACTTCATCGATTGAAACCAAAGCGATCGAGCGAGATCTATTGGATCTCCTCCTCACAGCACAAAAAATAGCAATCCATCATCACGATTCTTCTTAAAACACCAACGAGACAAGACCATAGTAGCAAAACACTGACTGACTGACGACTTCTTTTTCCCCTAGGACGGATTCCGGAAGGAACGGAGTAGAGGGGGAAGAAAAATAAATAAGAGAAGCAGGCGGCTGGGCGATCTAGCCCAGATCGGCAAAACTAAGACCGGTGGTACTCCGACGACGAGAAATATTTAGGCGGCGAGATCTATAGGTAGGGGAGGAGATCGGGTTGACCGCTCATTTGGCTGTGCAGTCGCGGGACATGTGCCCGGGCTGGCCGCAGGTGTAGCAGTCGCCGCGCCCGCCTCCTCCGCCGTAGCTCCGGCCGCCACCGCCGCCGCCGGTGGGGCAGTCCCTGGCGAGGTGGCCCGGCTCGCCGCAGTTGTAGCAGCTCCCGCCGCCGCCGCCGCCACCGTATCCACCCCCTCCGTACCCGCCGCCGCCACCGCCGTTGACGCAGTCCCTGGCGATGTGGCCAGGCTCGCCGCACTTGAAGCAGGCCCCGCCAGCGCCGCCTCCTCCGCCAAATCCACCTCCGGCCGGGGCGTTGACGGAGCAGTCCCTGGCCATGTGTCCCGGCTCGCCGCACTTGAAGCAGGACCCACCAGCGCCTCCACCGCCAGATCTCCTCGGGCCGCCCCACCCGCCACCACCACCACCGAAACCACCAGATCCATCACGTCCGCCGTAGCCGTCGCCGCCGCGACCGCCGTACCCGCCCCCGCCGCGAGATCCGCCGCCGGCGCGGGACCCGAAGCCGCCTCCGCCGCCACCACCTCCGCCGCCGCCCTGGACGAAGGATCCGTCGGGGCCGGTGACGTCGACGGCCTTGGTGCGGCCGTCGTCGCCCTGCTCGATGACGAACTCGACGGCCTCGCCCTCGGCCAGCGAGCGGAAGCCGTCGGCCTTGATGGAGGACTGGTGGACGAAGAGGTCCTCGCTGCCGTCGTCGGGGGAGATGAAGCCGAACCCCTTGGTGTCGTTGAACCACTTGACGCTGCCCTTCATCCTCGCCTCCATCGCCATGGATCAGATCGATCCAAACCCTAGCAAGGTGGAACGAGTTTTTTTCTCCGGCTGCTGCGATCAGATCGATCTTATCTGCTCGGCGGGAGGAAGACGACGGGTATATATAGGCGGCGGCGGGGTGCACGAGGGAACCGCGCGGAACAGCTGGACGGCCAGGATCGTCCGTGAGATCTGGACGGACGGACGAGGATGGCTCGGCTGACGTGTTCGGGCCGGAGCCGCTGACGTGCGGGTCCCGGGCTCTGCACGTGTGGACGAGCCAGCTGTCAGCTCGAGCGCCTCTCGCCAGGTTAGTTCCGCTGGGAGAGTATGACCGGTGGGCCAGGCTCGGTTGGATCCGGCGTACGCGGGAAGGAATCAATGCTCGCCGTGATCGTGCGGCGTTGTAGGACCGACGCGACCATGCACTGCTGCATCGTGTTCTCCAGGGAGTCTACCAGATGATATATCTTCTGTTTGGTTTCAAAAAAGGAAAAGAAGGAGTCTAGAGGAATCGAATCTTAGTAGATTTGTTTAGTTGCTTTCAGGAACATCAATCTCGATTTTGTTTCCGCTGGAATTTAAACGTTGCCATGTTCGTTTTGTTTTACCCGGTGACGACTCGTAGATATTGTTGCTCAGAGTTTGGCCCTGACAAAATTCCAACAGAGTTCAGCAAAAATGCGATCCTGGGGAAACTGTTACATATTCTTCCGTGACGACACGTGAAGCATGGACCCGTTGGCCAACGCTACTAGGCATCAACCGGTTGTAAAAACGGCCATCCATGACCATCCGTCAGTCGCCCTTCGAAACAGTTGGATCAACTTAAGTGAACAAGCATTCGATTGTGGTTTAAAAAAAAATGGTTCATATGTAACGATTTTTACACTGTAGTAAGTAACATCAGTTTCCAATATTTTCTATTTAGTCGTGAAAAAAGTGGTAGAGTATACTTTTTTTTAGCCTATGATACAAAAAAAACCTTAATGTATCATTTTTTCTATGCGTATGTAATATTTTTGAAAATGGGGCATTGGTAAACAACATTTCTCTACAATGCATCCAACTTTTCTTTATCTACCGTATCGAACATTACACGATAACATATGTAACATTGGTGTAAATATCTATGTACTAAATCCATGTATACACCACCATGCCCAATTTTGAGATCACCGACCACAAATCCGTCTACGGCGGAGAAGCTTCCGATAAAGACGACGGTGCTCTTTACCATGACGTGCGGTGGCGACCGGTCGTGGCTGCCGATGCTTGTGGCGGTGGCCCACTCGCCGCCGTTGGGGCAGGAGATCGCAGCGGCGAAAGCGGGAGCACACGAAGTGGAGGCGAGCCCGCAGGCGAGCATGCATCCGCAGTGGCAGGAGTACGCAGCGTGGCGATGGTCGAGCGGGGTGAATGCGGCGGGCTTGCGAGAGTGGCGGCAACCGAGCAGGGGCGGTGGTGGAAGAAGCGTGCGCTGGTGGCCGAGTGAGGGCGGTGGTGGCAGGAGCGCGTGCCGCGACGGGGGCCGGGCGGGGGCGGCGGTGGAAGAAGCGCAACATATTTTCCGTGTAAGTTAAATTGTGTAAACTTTGACCAAAAATATAGATAATAATACAAAGATTACCATGAAAAATGCATATAATATGAAAATATATTTCATAAAAAATCTAAAAATATTATTCTTTTGTTGTATATGTATATGTTTTTTATTAATATAAATAATTAAAATTTACAAAGTTTGACTTTGACTAAAACTTATATGCAGGAGGGAGTACAAGATCTATTTGGTATTAATTTTTCTTATAATATGCGCTATGGTACGGTATTTGCCTATGTTACTCTCTCTCCTCTTTAGATAGCTGCCACATAGCATTTTTGTGGGCTAAGATGTATGCTGCCGACTAAGATAGCCTTATTCCCTCTGATTCTTAATTACTATCCTAAATTTAGTTACTAAATCAGCGACAATTATTATGGATTAGAGGAGTACCTTTAGTAGTCATCATGTAATAAAAGCATAAGAGAAAAAAATCAATACGAGAGGAAATTTCACGCTGCCATAAAGCCATTGCTCTAGATTGGTAAAAGGAGCAGCCGAAAGTGAACATATCCAATAACTAAAAGATGCTTCTCAGAATCAGCTGCCATACCGTCAAAAATGCAATGTCTCCGAAACACGTCAGATAAAAATGACAGCACCCGCACTGCAGCCAGACGCGATGTATTTCCAAAAGCATCGCAGACACTGTCACAAAACAAAGGGGTGGATGTCGCTGCAGAATCTGGAAGGAACAAAGCAAGGTTCTCAAACCGCGTCGTCCAGTCGTTTTCGAGACCTGGATAGGCAACGGGACAGTAACATGCTCGTAATAAGCATCAGCCCAAAAGATGGAATTTGGTGTAGTGCAGGTTGCCTTCAACCACAAGCTCAGACAGAACCTCTGCTTGCTTGTGGCTACCAGCTGGGGCCATTGATGTCTCATGATGCCCACGCTTCACATATCTTGGCGTCCAAAAGAGTTCAAACAAGTGGAGGTCACCATGAGATTATCATAGCCTTGTTCATGATTAGTTTAAGGGTGGATGGATAGATGGCCTTGAACTACCGGGCCTTACTGACGAATTCCAGCTTTAGTGTTTCCTCCAGCTGCGAGAAAAACGATGAGAACGTACCTGCACACACAGAACCAGTGGTTCAGAGACAGTATCACCACAGCAACAAAATAAACACTCGAGCTTATGTGTTACTGGCGATCTGGAGAACTACAGCGCAGTGTCTGAGAGATCATCGTGTGGAAGCGCTATCTGGTCCACATTCATAACCGGACTCGCTACTGATTTTAGAATCCATTGGAGTTGGTGCATAATGAGCAAAATACGCATGTATATGCATATGCAATGCAGATGCGGCACAAAGGGAAGTATGTATCCTGTGTTGGGTTCATGCAATCTGAATATTAGAAGTGGCATCTTATTAACATATGAGATCGTCTACAAGTTCTTGCACACCTGAATATTGTCAATGGAAAGGACGGTCCATAACAGAGAAAGCTCCTACAAAACCAACATGCCATTTGATCCGGATCTATAGGCTCTGCTTCCTACAGACCAACCATTCAACCTCTCCCAATGGTCACTAGCACGTCCAAAATGTCATTATTATGTCGCCGTCATGCTTTTACCAAACTAGCAGCTGTCCAGAGCCAGTCAACAAAACCAGTGAGGCAATCAGTACCACTGCCACCCCTCTTTACTGGATAGACAACTATTAGCAGGACTGTAGGACCAACATTTCCCACGTCAGGCAGTCACTTTGGTAGTTTTTTTCTGCTTCGTGGGTGCTTGTCCAGAAACTCTATGCTACTCAGTAAATATCTTGGATTGTGTGGTCAACAAGTATTGTGAACTCGTTTTCTGTTTTAAATATCTTGGAATCTAGGCCATCACGTATGTTGAAAACGATAGAAGAAACTCCAACATAAAAACTACCAAGGACAAGAAAATATAATCATGCCATATACTGAAGAAAGCCAGAAAGGTGTCTACAAGTGCGTCCGAAAATATAATCAGACAGTCACTTTGGGTTTTTTTTAAATCTTCGTGGTGTGCTTGTCCAGAAACTCTATGCTACTTAGTAACATATCTTGGATTGTGTGGTCAACCAGTATCCTGAAATCATTTTCCGTTATAAACATCTCGGAATCTAGGCCCACACGTATGTTGAAAATGATAAACGAAACTAAAACATATAACTATAAGAACAAGAAAATATAAGCATGCCATATATTGAAGAAAGCCGAAAAGGGTCTACAAGTTTGTCCGAGAAGTGTGATATTTTTGACATACAGAACAAAGGGTACCTGAGAGTGATTTATTCAATAATGAACCTCTGATTAGCAGTGTGCCGGGCATCTGTTCAAACACCTATGCAGAAGTAAATTTATAAATTGTTTGGAAGGCAACATCGAAATAGGTACCAGATAAGTAATATACAGACAATATATTATCAACATACCGAAATACGGAAGGATGCCCCTGTATGGAGCTTTGTGGAGTTGTCTTCAATAGAACCAGGAAGGTCATCACCATCCAATATTGCAGCCTCAGTCTGCTCATCTGACAATGTAACCTAAACAAGCAAGAGATTGACATACTAAGATTTTACAGAAGTACAAAAATGGCAGATCAGTGTGGGTCTCTGTCCTCAAGTAATTTAAGAAAATGAAAAGGTCGAAGGTTAGGATTCTTACGTCAATAGAAAATGACAGAGAATCAGTTTTACATGATAGGTTAGATGCACAGAAAAATGCCTCAGCTGACTTCAACACCTGAAATGCACCATTTCCGCGACGAAGACCCTGAAACTCATCATGTATAAACATTACATTGAACAAGAAAGCAATAGTGAAAAATAGTAGCAGGTTAGTGGTAACAATAACTAAAACATAAATATAAGTTGACGAGACGAAGAGAGTTTTATGTCAGGCTAGCGAGCAGTCTTAACGCAACCTAATTGCAAATCCAACAAGGATACAAAAAGGTTACAAATAAAGATGAGATGTACTCCACTATTTATTTACTATTATACAGATTAAACGCCATTCACGATGCAGAGATCACAATAATGAGAACTGGAGAAGATAGTTTGCCAAAGATGAAGTATCTCATTGAAGAACAGTAACCTTTTGTGATAGAGATGGATAAAACAAAAGGTATATCGAATTGGACGTAGGTGCTGTAAGCAACAAGATGCATGATTAAGGAGCAAAAGGTGACATGTTCCCACCTGAAGCATGAAAGAATAGTGGACTTTTCCTGGTATACTGGATCTTACAACCATTTTTCTTGGAGCAATGAATGACCATGCAAGGCCCCATCTAGCTGTTTGTCCTTGCACAAACTCGGTAGTTTTCACAACTGAGGCCCCAACTGCACGGGCTTTCGATACTAATAATTTTAGATTTGCTTTTCTGCCAACCATTGATGTAAACCACCTATAAAAGTTAGGTAATACTGTGAACAACAGGGAAAAAAAATATAACAAACTATGGCCATTGCAAGAGTAGATTGTAGATTCGAATTACCTGAAAGAGTTCTTAAGGGAAGCACTGTCTTCAATTATCAGTGTTATAAAGGCCTGCTCACCACCAGGGCAAGCCATCTCTTCAGCAGTTCCAGCACAAGAAGTTTTTGGATTAAGGCCAGCTTCCTCCATACTCTCAAAGAAAGGTGGATTGCACATACAGAAGTCAAAGATCTCACTATCCTTCACAACACCCACAAGAATAGGTGGTATTGATCGCACCACATTCTCCACTGGCTCTGAAGTGCTCTCCCCGACTGCTTCCTCGGCAACTGTTTCAGACTTGGAAGAACAAGGTACTTCATTTGCATTTCTGATCTCAATTAGACCTGCTAGATGTGGGTTGCTCTCCACATTCTTCTTAGCCCATTCAAGAGCAACATCAGTAACATCTGCAAAGAAAATCACTGAGCATAGATCCTTCTAATTTACCGAAGTAGGTTACTAAGAGATCCGTAGTTTATGCTTCACAAAAATTCCCATACGCAGGATAAAAATGTACCAGATCCAACAAAGCTCCAGCCCAGTAATGATGCTCCGAGGAGAGGATAAATGCAATTAGCACCAGTGCCTATGTCAAACCCCCTCACTGTCTCACTTGAGTTGGATATTCGTGGTATGAGATCGGACGAGAGGAGATCCTCAATCCAATGGATGTAGTTGGATCTGTTTGGAACAGTAGGGCAAAGCTGTCCATCTGGAATCCACCTGATAGTAGTAGCGATATATATCATGGTCACATAACAAAATGTGCTATTTACCACAAAACTTATTGCATGGAAAATAGAGAAGAACATACTCAGCATCTGAGGACATACTGTGCACGGCATATAAAATTGAATGGTTTTTTGAAAATCAAGTGGCACTTAATCTCTCATGGTTAGCAAACTGGCAGCTGACAATTTTGCTAAGCAAGGATTATATTTGAACTTTGGTTATACAATTTTCCTACATCAGATGATTTGAACTTGAAAAGATCATGTAAAATATTTACTGAGATGTCTTATCACAAAAGATAAGAGGGTCAATTTGGCACAGAACCACAAATTAACAAGACAACTTCTGTACAGCGAGACCGAAGTGGAAAGCACAGACATCTTGTTATGGCATGTTATATGTAAGTTGAACACCCATTTTTTACATGGACCACTCTCTATAGAAGTTCCCAGTGGCATTGCTGGTGAAGCTGAACAATAAAAGCATCATATACTTTTTGTCGGATTTTGTTCAATACAAATACTCCACTGTTTACTAAATCAGCGACAACTAATATGGGACGGAGAGAGTATTATGCAAGTACCGTTGCAAGTCAAATCAAATGATCTCTTGTCAATTACGAAATGTTGTGCACGGTACTAACATGTACTCCGAAGTCATCTCAGTAAACTTCTGAGAGCAGCGCTAGCAATTCATAATTCGATGAGCGCGTCAGGCAACAGGTCCTTGGAACCGAGACGCAGCATGATGAGCTTGATGCTTCAGTCAGTCAGTGGAATTCAGGAACACGCCATTGCAATTAATTCCACGGCAGCGCAACCTCAAAGAGACGAATAGCTCAGCCAGTTCCATGGAACCGAACAGAAGCAGCCGAGACAGGAGCAGCAGCAGACGCGCGCGCGTAAGGGGTTCAGGGGCGTACCAGTTGACGCCGTGGTCGTGGAGGAGGAGGACGCGCGTGAGCTCCCGCGTGGCCGCGAAGTCGGTGAAGTCGACGGAGGCGCGGCCTCCCCCCGCGGACGCGGACACGGAGACGAATGGCGCGAATGAGGGGTAGAGCGCCGCCAGCGCCGCGAAGTCCGGCGCCGAGGAGGCGTAGCGGTTGCGCGGGTGCATCGTCGGCGGCGCATCCGAGCAGTCGCGCTGCTGCCGCCGCCGCTTCCTCCCGCCGCCCATCTGCGTTGCCGCGTAGGCGTGGGCAGCGAGGGACGGGGGGCGGCCGGAGCGGGGAGTGGAAGCGAGCGACGGCGAGCGGCGGGGCACTAGTGGGGAACACTGTCAGCGTGGGCCTGTTTCGGATTTGGGCCGCCAGGGCCAGGTACTGTCTATACCTTTGTTAGAGAGAAATGTAAATGCAAATGGACTTTTTTTTTGCTAACAAGTAACAACTTTCTACCACTCGGGTTAAGGTGCACTGCATTTTTTTTCCGAGAATGACACAATGAATTTTGGAGGAACTTTATAAATTCAGCACGTATCGCAGGACTACATGAACTTAGTTTAGGGACTACATGCGCAAACAGTAGAGGACTTTATAGATGCAGTTCACGAAATAAATTTTGAAATATTAAGTATTAGACTCATTTTGAAGATATGGAAACAAAAACTCATTTGTAGTTAATGTGAGAAAGTTGTGCTCATTTTTCAATTAGTAGTGCATTTGTGGAAAAGAATTTTCTCATAGGAGTGGACACACGTGTAGATCCCACCATTTGGCATCCCTATGTCATGCAATGGTGGATATATCAACACTGGTGCATTTTCGTAATAATTGTTGTGAATTTTCACGATGATAACTTTACAACAACCTCCTTCTTGGCCGGCACCATATACGTAGTATTGTTGAGGTATAAAAATATAGTCGTGTTCCTCAAACAATGGTGTGCAAAAACGCCGGACAGATCGAGCTGAGGAGGCCGCTTGGTGCCATCCCTTCGAAATCGCGTACAGGTTCGCTGCAGAAACAGAACGAGGCATCGAGGCCTGCCCTCCCTTCCCTTGTCACGCGAGCGACCACAGACCCCGGCGGCGTCGCGCAGGTTCGGCCACCCTCTCCCTCTCCGTCTCCCTTCCCTGCCCTCCTCCCTCCCTGGCCTGCCTCCTCCCCGTCCACGCCCTTATTCCCCCCTGCCCGCCCCCCTCCCCGGGAGGGTGAACGGCGGCGGCGGACCGAGTGTTCTTGGCCACGTTCTTCTCCATCGAACCCTCACGTGTCCTGCCGATGTCTCCTGCCGGAGCTGCTTCTGCCGGCCGGTGAGCACATCAGCACAACCTCCTCCCCCTTCTCTCCCCAATCTCATGTGCCCTACGCCCCTACCAGTCTCGGTGATGTAGGACACAGGGAAAGTCCACCACGGGAACAAGGCTAGATAACTGTATATCTGCACGCAGCCGAGTTGTCAGGCCACATCAAGTTTGTTCTAGCATTGTAATCACACGCCGAGATTCAAAACAGACACGGAATACATTTTGGATTCCCTTTTGTAATCACTGCAGGTTGGTAGTGTTAGCGTGTGTGTGTCTATATTTGGGGAGACGGAAGCCTCTGCCATTCTACTGTGCCACGAGAGAATAGCAAGTATTCTTTTATTAGCTGATGATGTTCACACATATGGATGATGTAACTGTTACTGCAGGGAGGCACTTGCTATTAGTTTGCATCCCTGTTTGTACATGTAGATGTGTGGTGATCAGAAACCAATTTTTGTGCTGTGCTCACCCTCACAAATGAGGGTGTTCATTCACACGAATAAATAATTCTAGCTTCGTAGATTCATTCTCCTAGCATTACCAGTACTATATGCATGTTCCGGGCTCGGTGTGACAGCATGATCCTCTGTAACGATCAGGACTGCTTAAGCAGTGTTAGTATATATCCTATGTCACGTGCACAGTTGAATTGGCCTGTATGTGCCTGGACCACCATTTATCTGTCTGGTCGAATTGAGTGAAATAAATAAACTTCACTGTGCCTATTCATATCTGTCTCAAACTTGGCATTCTGAACAGTTATGTTCCATTTATGATAGTTCCTAATTGCCTACGAAATGTTGTATGGTGGTCGTGTATATGCCTGAAGCATTTATCTGTCCGGTCAAATTGGGTGCAATAAGCATTGCCGAGTGTATATGCTGTTGTTTTAATGGAAACTACAAACAAATGTGAATATATGAATTCAAGATTCTCATTTCTGCCTTTTTGATTCCGTTTTATACCCACAGCCCAAGGGTAGCATTTTGTGGATAATAGCATCCCTCATCCTGCTGACAAGGTCAACATAAGAGTTCAGACTACAGGTACTGTATTATGCCATATCATCCTGATATTTCGTTTGACTTGCTTCACTAATTTGGGCAAACAAAATCTTGTTAGTTCTAATATTCTTTGTCTTGTGGAATTACTAAATCTTTGTCTTGATTCGTGCATTTCTGGACAATTCGTGGTGGAAAAAATGGTGTCAATTAGCGGTCCAAAAACCTCTCCCCACAATTTAGATTCCCCATGGCATTTTTTTAGACAGCGAGTTCAGTTACATGGCCATACATATTTATGACTTGCTCTGCTCAGTACTGTTTCTAGCCATAAGCTGAAGCCCTAAACAACAATTACAACAATAATATGTACTCCCTCCGATCCATAATAATTGTTGCCAATATGGATGTATCTAGACACATTTTAGTTCTAGATACACCATATTATTGACAATTAATATGAATCGGAGGGAGTATAAGATTACTTGCAATATGTATGTACGCCCCCATTGAATAAGACTGGCAAAGTCTATTTGTTTCAGCAATATGTATGTTTGCCCCCACTGAATAGGCAGTATAGCTTATTTATTTATTTATTTTGATGTGACTTCTACAAATCGATTGATGTATTCCTGACTGGAGTCTGAGTGAACTGGTGCTCTCGTGAGGTCTTGTGAGAGCTCCTGGTCCTTGATCTTTGTTTTCCAAAAAGTTGCAATGAAATAACGGATCCAATAGTTCTAGATACATCATGTGATATGGCACATACAAAAGAGAGGCCAGAGCACTTTTGAAACTAGTAGGATTGCCTTGTCTGTTGTGTCTCAGTAGCGTTTGTCCCGTGACATTGGCTCATCTGCAGCAGCTTTTCAGTTGGAAGGATTTCTCATCTGTAGATAGTTGTTTGATTGAGCTACGTATTCATTGCGCAAAAAACATCTCTATGCAATATGTAAACTATAACAATTGATCGCAGCTGAGATAAAAAAGTACATCAAGTTTGTAGAATTGATGAATTATTTTTAGTATGTGCATTGAGCATGTTTGTAGTGCCTACAATTTGCATCTTGTTAATGTTGGACAACAAATGATGACTTAGAGCATATAATGGAGGCTGTTGTGCTTGTGTGTGCCTCAGAGAAAAGAGCATAACGAGTGATCTTCTCCATGCCTTCCTATTGGCTATAATCGTTGCGCCCAGACTCCATAGGGAACGAGACAGTTAGGTATTTGAACACCTTAAAAATGGTACTATTTGTAGTTCGAAAAATAATCCTCTAAAAAAACTCCCTCCATCCCATGAAACATGTCGGAAGTTTGTCTAAATTCAGATTTATCTAGACATTTTTTAGCTCCTAGATACATTCAAGTTTAGAGAAACTTCCGACATGTTTAATGGAATGGAGGGAGTATGACGTTTGGAAAAGAAGACTTTTTCTCACAAAAATAAGAAAAAGAAGATTTTCAACGTCAAAACCTGAAGTTCCACATTGTAGTAAGAATAAAATACAAATTATTGCTAACTGTTGATTATATAAGTTAGCTGCACCATAATTACAACATCAATATTATGTAGCACTGGTCTGCCACTTGCTCGTTTTGCATCTGCGTGGTAGCACCAGTTATCAACCTTGGAGCAAAACATATATACTCTTTAGTCGTACAAAATAAACAGATTTAAGGTCCTTAACCCTGCATAACAATGATTTACAAGTATTCTGGTAGTCGTTAGAATTTCATCGAAACACAAAGATGTATCATTAAGCGTGGAATTCAGATTGTGTATCAAATTTGCGTTTGCTATACTTTGTTTGCCTTGGTGCTGGTACTTTCTGGTTTTAGTAATGGCCAAGTACTCTTTAGGTGAGAGTGTGCCTCAGCGCGTAGCTCTGTTACTGATATCTAGTGTGGAGATCCGTATGGATTTGAATTGACATCCTTTGCTGGTGAAGACTCTTAATTTTCTTGGATTGATCCAAGAATTCTTTCTTGTTATTTCCTTGCTGTGAGCAATCTGATACTCCAATTCATCGATATCATTGTGGATTGTTGCTGCCTAGAGGGGGACTGTCCTGAGTATTTCTGTATGTTTGATGCTTTTGTCCTGAAGGTGTAGCATTTCTTTACAGATCGTACTCTGTTAGCAACAAATATCATGTGGAAATGGAGTCACTTTGAATCTTTCTAGACATGACTTTGCTTTGTGAACTTCTGAGGAGACTACTTCCAGTGCTGTGTTTGGGAAACAACATTTTTGTTCATATAAGAGGATAAAAATGGACAAGCTACTTGATTATTTTTTATGTTTAAGCATAAAACTAAGCCAGCATATAGCTAAACCTAATCACCTAGGGCATGGATCACTTGTGTTAGGAATGGCACTATGCTCTTATTCCATGCTATGCTAGCACAAATAGTTCTGGTATCATGATTAGACCAAGATGCAGGCATACAGCTAACTGTGACACATGGGGTCTTTTAATATTAGTATATGCTGTCCTCTTTGAATGGACAACTTCTCTTATTTGTCAATTATAAGTCATAGACCTGACATTGTACTGTATTGGCTATTGTCTTTGTTTTCATTCCTTATTTGTGACAAATCCTGTGGTTGCAGATGGCTAGGTGGGATGAAATTTTGACTCTTCCTGTTCAGAATCCAACTACATTAGAGTTTTCAGCAGCAGATATCACGTGGTCTATGGTTGTGGGCTGGAAGGACTCGATGGACAGGCTTGCACTCATTCCATTTTCCAGAGTGGATGACTTTGTCAGAGGAGAGTCAAACAACAAAGAATGTCAAACACGATTTCACAAAGAAGCACACAGAACGCGTCAGCCAACCATGAACTGCAAACCAAAAGTTGATGGGATACTCGAGTATATTCTGTAAGTAAATGGAAATATGCATAATGTTAATGCTAGGAAATGAAGCTGTTCTTTCATCTTGTCAGCTTTTCCTTAGCATCTCCACACTAAAGATAATTAGACTATCACTATTTTATTACACTGCCTTCAGCTCTTCTTACCTTATTTCTTGTTTGAGACGCTATAATTTAAATAGAACATGTCACATTTTGACACCATTGCATGCAGGTATTGGTGCTCTTTCGGTCCAGATGATTATAGAAGTGGTGGTGCTGTCCGTCCTAGCAGGGCCTCTTGTGGAAAGAAGAAGAAGACACCTGCTGGTCGTCCTAATACAAAAAGGGGATGTGTTTGCCATTTTATTGTGAAGCGTTTGATTGCTGAACCATCATTGGCTCTTGTGATTTATAACCACAATAAGCATGTAGATAAAAAAGGCTCACCCTGCCATGGTCCCATGGACAAGATGGCTATTGGGACGAAAGCAATGTTTGCACCCTACATATCTGATGAATTACGTGTTGAAGTTATGTCTTTGCTCTATGTTGGTATTCCTGTTGAGACCATAATGCAGAGACATACTGAAATGGTTGAAAGGCAAGGAGGGCCGTCAAACCGTGACGATCTTCTTACTCACAGATATGTTAGGAGTCTGGAGAGGAAAATGCGGCGTTTTGGTTATGAACTTGATGACGATGATGCTGTTAGTATTAACATGTTGGTTGAGAATCACCAGGATTACATATTTTTGTTTGAAGATTTTACGGACAAGGATAGCTTTGTCTTGGGCATTCAGACAGATTGGCAGCTACAGCAGATGATTCAGTATGGCAACCACAGTTTACTTGCTTCTGATTCAAAGTTTGGAACAAACAAGTTGAAGGTCTGTCAATGTCATTTTTATTTTTTAGTAGCTCAATGTTTCCTTTGATTTCATATTAGTATTGCTGTTCACTATTTTGCAGTATCCTGTACATAGTATCCTTGTTTTTGACCAGAAGAAAAATGCGATTCCTGTTGCTTGGATCATAACTCCCAATTTTACACATCGTGAAATGTATGGATGGATGGGTGCTCTTTATGACCGGGTTCGTACAAAAGATCCAACATGGCAGTTGGGTGGCTTCATTATTGATGATCCCTTGACCGATGTGCGCACTATAAGGTAATTGATGCTTGTCTACTAGTGTACTCTTCCCCTCGGGTCTGGGTGCCTAAGTATGTATTCTGTTGAACAGGGAAGTGTTCCATTGCCCAGTTTTGATTACCATATGGCGTATCCGGCATGCTTGGCATAAAAATTTGCTGGACAAGTGCTCAGATTTTGAGAAGCGTTCAATGATGGCTAAACGACTTGGGAATGTAATATCCAGTATCTGCAGAGGAAATGGTGGTATGGAATTATTTGAAGCCTTCCTGAAAGATTTTGTTGATTGCTTTAGTTTTCTGGACTACTTCAAAGCTCTATGGTTTCCAAGACTTGGTTGGTCCATGTTCCTTTGCCTCTACCTGTTTTACCTGCCATGTCTTGATTTTACTTGTTAGGTTTTTGGATGAGTTTTCTAATTCAACTCTTTAATGTGTCTACCAGGGGCATGGACAACTGTCTTGAAGAGCACCCCGTTGGCTACTGCTGAGGTAGCTTCAGCAATTGAGAGTTACCATCACCTGCTAAAAGTCCGGCTGTTGAATGAGGCAGATGAAAGCATCTATCAGCGTGCAGATTGGTTGGTTCATAAGTTGGGTACAAAGGTTCATTCTTACTACTGGTTGGACGGATTTTCTGGGAAGGACACCTTTTCTCGTTACTGGAGGAGTGAGTGGAAAAATGGCCCAAATCAATGGCAACAAGGATTACAAATTCCAGATTCTGATATTGTCATAGAAGATAATTGTGCTAAAGTGGTCTGTCAGAAAGATAAGGAGAGGTTCCATGCCATAGTGAACCCAGGTTCTCAGCTTTCTTTGTGTGATTGTAGCTGGTCAATGAAGGGAAACCTTTGCAAACATGTAATGAAGTCCACTAAGGTTTGCCGCCACAGGGGATTGGCACCACCATCCTTGGCTCTACTTCTCTATTACCAGGCACTGGCAAATGTTGTTCATTGCCTACCCAGTGACTCTGTGGTTTGTGACCATGCAGTTGCTGTGGCAGTTTCTGTTAGAACACAGTTAGAGACGCTACTTAGCGCCACTAATGGTTGTTCTCCAAATACATTGGATTTCAAGGATCCCCAACCCACCAGTGAGCCCAGAATTGAAAATGGTACATGTGCAAGTCGATCTCTGGCTTGCTCGGATGACGGCAATGAAGTTCCCACCAATGAAGACAGTGGTCAGGACTTGTATGTTTGCAAGAAAAGAAAGTCTGGTGGAGCGTCGGATGAAGATGAAGCTGCTACATCTACGCAAGTCATGCAGCCTTCTCATCGCACTCCAGGAAAGAGAATGCAAAGAAGCTTCTGATGGTGATGAAGGAACCACAGATATGCAAGCTTCTGATGGTGATGAAGGAACCACAGATATGCAAGCTTCCGATGGTGATGAAGGAACCGCAGAGATGCAAGCTTCTGATGGTGATGAAGAAACCGCAGTGATACAGATCATGCAACCTTCTGGAACTGATGGCAGTCAAGCAACACCTGAACTGAATGATTCTTCAGATGAGGTTAGATCAGCTGATCGGATAGGTTGGACATGACGCCTTGGCACAGAAAGGAAATCGGAGGTCTGTATATTTTAGTCACTGAGAACTAATCAGAATGGTATGTTCTACCATTGAACTTAGTGAGCTGACTTGTTTAGTGAATCTGATTGCTTAAAGCAAATGCCTAATGTGCTTGTATCATCACCAATTCACCAGCCACCGTACTCCCCGTTACCAACTTCAAAGGACGGCTCTACTTGGCGTCATACTACTCACTAACTCACATGACAGGCAGAAGCTACTAAGACTGTTGGGTACTGATGGGTTCATGATATCGATGTGGCATCAACTCCTAGGTGTAGATTGGGCGTAGGAGGCCTTGATGATCACCATGGAGGAGAAGCTGCGGTCATTAGACAGCAGCAATGGTACTGGTCAGCCTGTGTTTATCATGTTTCAGTGCTTCGATGAGGGGAGAAGCACGGTTTTGCTGCATATATATCGGTGTGATTCCAGT
The DNA here is from genome assembly GCF_019359855.2 of Lolium perenne. Taxonomy (NCBI): domain Eukaryota; kingdom Viridiplantae; phylum Streptophyta; class Magnoliopsida; order Poales; family Poaceae; genus Lolium; species Lolium perenne. The sequence goes on from NC_067249.2 coordinate 19,847,879, forward strand.
CATACTCTGCCCATCGTCACTTGATGTGCGTGCAACAGTACTCAACTCCCTCATTTTGAGACAACAAGTAATTAAGCGTCCACTATCGTTTGCTTATATAGTAATTTTCTTGTGGTTAGGCTAGACTAGCTAATTATCTTAAAGCAATTCCTGCGATTCAGCTTTGCTAATGGTAAGGAATTATTCCCCAAACACCACTTACATTCCCAGTCTGGTATGCCATTAGCAGAACCAAGTTTGGCACGCCAAGCTAAGGATTACGAGCCGAGGAGTCGAGCTGAGTCGTTGGGTACCGATTCATAGACTAGTCGTGACTAGTGTAGACTACTGCTCGACTAGTCGCACAGGTTACATAACATAATATTGCTAGAACCTAGAAGTTCATGGCATAGGCCTCAAATTATCTTGTCTAGATGATGAAACTATGTCTTTGAACTTCAGCTTCATCCTCCGAGTCTAAATATTGCTCCATAGCTCTAAACTTCCTTGTATTTAAGAAATTGTGGATTTCATTCTTAACTTCCACCGATGCCTCTGGACTAATCCATCCCCAATTGAGTCCACTCGAATACCACTAGTCTAGACTAGTACTCAATGACTATTCGCTTGACCGCTCAACTCTACAAACTAGTTGAGTTGGACAAGCTAGTCGGTAATCAAGTTAGAACTTATAGACTAGTCACACGTCTAATCTGAACTAGTCGTTAGATTCATAATCCATGGCATCAGCATGTTTGGACAAGTCTGTTATGCAAGAAAGAAATATAGGCAATAACTTTAAAACATGTTGTGTCGACGTGAACTTGCAAGCACCCTTTTGAATATTCTGGGTAGGTCATTTGATTTTACGCATATTGTACATGTACGGAACATTTGATTTTACACATTGTGTACATGTACGCGTATATGGCCCCATCGGAACATAATCGTCCATGGGTATAAGAACACATCGGCCTGCATCGCATCCTCGCATCCAGCCATTCCTCCCCCAAATTTAGTACGAGAAAACCCCACCTCACGTCGTCTCCAATTCCTTTCGGCCACGTGCATCATTGTCACCGCACAACCTCTCGAGTGCGTTGATGGATCGAGCACAGGAAGAAGTGACGAAGAAGCACACATCAAGCCTCGACATCGATGGCGATGTTGATGCGGTGCACTTGGAGGCGCCGTGCTTGATGCTGCTGCTAGAACTACGACACCTGCTCTTGCCACCACGAAGACGGTGGTCAATCCTATCAAGGAGGAGGCGGAGGACGTTACCTTAACGTTCTCTTCGGAGTCAGACGTGCGGCAACATCTCACGGCGATGAATCTTTCGGTGGTCTTTTCCGCCACCTCTCATGCTGCAACCGGTCATCAAGGAAGAACGGGGGTTCGTGCATCTTTCCTATCGACAACGTCAAGCATGTAGATCTGATCTATGTTTGATGGCTAGGGTTAGTTCACACATGTGTATGAGTTGGTGCCCGGAATGCACGATTAATTGGTAGGGTTAGGTCTAGTCTCTCTTTGATTGCTAGGGCCTAGGGTTAGAATGCTAGGGTTTGTTCTTGGTTTATTGCGTTCGTGTTTGTCTTCTTGACTGATCCAATTTTACAACTGCAAGTACCAAATTACAAAAAAGATGTTGTTGGTAAAAGGCCCGTGTCCGATCAATTTATCTTCGGCTATGACTTCATGCATGTCATTAAATTATTAATTTAACCTTGGCAAGCATGTTGTCTACATGTGCTGACATTGTACCTTTGTTGATATATATAATAATCAAGCCTTTTGGCAATATAAATTTCCTAATGCATGTTGTTGTGTTCCATACATTTGAATTTCTGCTCATGTTTGAATTCATATCTTGGTGACCACTACCTTACGACTAGCTCTAGATGGACGTGCTTGACACTAGTTTTATATGCTTGTTGCACTGTTTCATGGTCTTGAATGAACACAACCATATTTGACCTAAGAGGAAGTTCCTAAATTTATGGTCCTCCATATTACCATCCATGTAGTTGCACATACATGACACCGTTTCCTATGTGCATTGTCATATTGAGAAAATTTTGTAACAAAGTGTTGTTGCTCTGATATGTGATGTCGTCTCAGATTTAGATCCATGTGTTGATTTTTTTTTAGCTTGACAGCTAGCGGTATAATTTGTATTTGTTTCAGATCATTTTCTTAAAAAGGTATGCTCATTATTGTGAAGATTGTAGATCACAATAATTTATCACTATATGTTGTATATATAGATCACATTAAAATCTACATCTGCTTAATTAATGTTTACGCCATATTATTGTAAAAATGATAAATCAGATTAATGTATACAATAAAAATGATAAATGAAAGGCTACCACCTCCACGTGATGTAAAAGGTATACGAAGTTTTATTGATAATGCAGGATTTTATAGGAGATTCATTAAGAATTTCTCTTAGTTGCTAGACCATTAACTAATCTCTAACCAAAGGATGCTCATTTTAACTTTGATGAAAGTGGTTTCATTGGTTTTACCACTTTAAAACAAACCCTTGTAAATGCTCCTATCATTAAACCACCTAATTGGAGAAAACCTTTTGATCTATTTATGAAGCTAGTAATTAAGTTGTTGGGGTTGTTCTTTGCCCGCATGATGGTAATGAACTCAATATCATTCATTATGCTAGTCGTACTCTTAATGAAGCTCAAAGAAACTACCCAATGGCCGAGAAGGAACTCTTTGCAGTTGTCTTATCTTGTGATAAATTTAGATCTTATATTATTGACTCAAAAGTTAGGGTGCATATTGATCGTAATATCTTGAAAGAAATTCTTGAAAAAGGTGATGTTAAGCCTAGAATGATTCGTTTGATTTTACTTTTACAGAAGTTTAAGTTACAAATAATGCAAAGAAAGGAGGATTCATCCGAGGTACCAAGTTCATTTGAAGAAATACTGGCACAAGAGAGGGTATCATCGATCTATATACAATATAGGGATTTCTATTTTCGTGCCCCTGGTTCCTTAGTTGTGCTCAGTTTTCCCCAGCCTCTTAACTTTTCCTCGGTTTTCTCCTCCCTCTAGTTTGAAACCCCTCGGACGGGAGGGTTGCCGTCAGGTCAGAGGCCTTACCGTTACCGTTAATCTGACGGGTGGGGCTGCACAGATCGAGGTGGGGCTGCACAGAGGGCAGTTCCTCTCTGACCGTCTCGTGCTGACGGGTAGCCATCCATTTGTCGCTGACGCGTGGGCCGTTTTATTTCCTGATTGTATACGCGGTGCTGCCAATGATAAATGGGGCCGCTCTATAGGGCTGCCGCAGCCAATGACCAGTGGGGTCATCTATTTTTCAAGAAAATACATATATAACCGCTCTGTGTGGCTGCCGCAGCCAATGACCAGTGGGGTCGTCTATTTTTCAGGAAAAGACATATATTACCGCTCTGTGGGGCTGCCGCAGCCAATGACCATCGGGGTCTTCTATTTATTTAGAGAAAATTATATATTCCCGCTCTGTGGGGCCTCCGCAGCCAATGACCGCTGGGGTCGTCTATTTATTTAGAGAATATCATATAGAGCCGCTCTGTGGGGCCGCCTCAGCCAATGGCAGGTGACTATTTTCGCAGCTTAATCTAAAGTGAATCTTATGCTAAACATGGTGCTTCCCGACGGTGACCTAGCAGTGGCGGTGAGCATAGCCGTTCTGACCATGCCGATATCGGCATCGTTTGGAGGCTGTGGTGCTCGAATCATGGTGGAAATTGCGATATAATTTTTAAATGCATAATATATAGCTAGATCTCTAAATCGATGCATATGAAGCTACATATATATTCTTGGTCATAATTCCCTTATCTAAAGGGGATGGATGCATGGCTTCACGTCGTCGTCGCTTTCATCGTCAGTATCTTCGTCGTCCGAGTAGTAGTACATGTAATATTAATAGAGTCCATTTATTGCCTAATTCTTTCATGGAAAAATTTAGGTGGAATTTTCATGCAAGATATTAGTTATTAGCTCCGCCACTGATATTATGCAATAGTAACATAGTCTGGAAACGAAACGGAGGGCAAAATACATGTAGCCCCCATAATTAATCACATGCATCATATATGTGGGAACGCGGAGGTACCTTCTTGACCAAAGGATCTTCATAGACGACGATGAAGAACTCCTCTATGATCAATGGCAGTGTTGACGGTGGTGGTGGCAATGATGATAATCCACGTGGAAGCCATGGCAATGGATCAAGTGTATGTGAACGAAGAAGAGAGAGGCAGAACCTATTGACACAAGGGATGGCCGTTGTGGGTGTTTATAAGGGAGAGATGACCGTTGTAGGGGTTTACACAATAAATTAAGGAGGAGGTGACCGTTGTGGCCTTGTGGGGGTTTACACAATAAATTAAGGCTAGTCATAGTGCATAGTATCATATTGTTGTATCATGCATATGGTATTTGCCTATGATACTATCACTATAGTGGGTGGTATTATAGGGTAATATCATAATCTTCTAAATTTATTATTTTGTAGAATCTCAATACAAAATGTGTGTACAAGATCTATTTAGATACTAGCACTATGGCCAGCCTAAGGAGGACATGATCGTTGTGGGGGTAGTCATCTAGGTTTTGTGTTTAGTCAAACTTCCCTTTAAACTTTGACCACATATATAGGAAAAAGTAGTAGCATTTATGACACTAATTTAGTATCCCGAGATCCCTTCAAATGGTAATTCATGATAGTTTATCATTTTACCGTAATGGCTACAAGAAATGGGTGATTGTTCATCATTTTACCGTGAAAAGTAATGCCTAAAAGAAATGGTAATTCATGATAGTTTATCATTTTACCGTAATGGCTACAAGAAATGGGTGATTGTTCATCATTTTACCGTGAAAAGTAATGCCTAAAAGAAATGGTAATTCATGATAGTTTATCATTTTACCGTAATGGCTACAAGAAATCGGTGATTGTTCATCATTTTTTGTGTGGAAAGTAATGGCAACAAGAAATGGGTGATGGTGTATCATTTTTTGCGTGGAAAGTAATGGCTACAATAAATTGGTGATGGTGTATCATTTTTTGCGTGAAAAGTAATGGCTACAACAAATGGGTGATGGTGTATCATTTTTTGCGTGAAAAGTACAAATCGGTGATGGTTTATCATTTTTTGCGTGAAAAATAATACCTAAAAGAGTTTATAATTTATCTCGTGAAAAATAATACAGAAAACCAAACTTTAGCGTACTGGGTAACCGCCATTTAGCATACATAGAGGGTGGAAGCTAACCGCCGACAGAGAGAGAGAGAGGATGGTGGCCCCGACTAGAGAGAGATAGGGGTTATCCTGCCCGTTAAATCATACGATCAACGGTCGGCGGGCACGATCCGCGTGACATGGGCTAGACCAATTTGGGCAATGTTGGGCGTCTGTGAGAATTTGTAAAGGGAGAGGGCAAAACTGAGTAGTATCAAGAAACCAAGGGCAAGTGAGTAGTAAACAGACTAAGGAATTCAAATATGAGATTTAAAAAATGAATGCGTGTTTTGTACAATGAAACCCATCTTGGCCTACCTCAAACTATTTGCAATACAAATATACATGAGTGTGAAAATTATGGCCTCATTCAGACAAAGTATGTTTTGGGGAAAGCTGTTTTGGGTAGGGCTTATTGTGGAAAACCATGCACCTTCATAGCTACTAGGTGATTTGAGAAGTGGCAATTTATGGTAAAACTTGATTTATCTATGATTTATCTATGATTTGAGAAGTGGCAACTTGTGGTAAAGACTCCATGAGTAAGTACCACTCTTTTTCGTAATTTTTTGCACATTAAATAACTCATTTAACTGGTTAATCCCATTTGTTGACTCTCTGTTGACCAGCCACTTGAGGGTAAAACTGAGTATATTGCACTAGCCAGTATTAGCACCCAAGGGGAAAACTGAGCACACAAAAAATGCTAGTATATGACTCGAGGGTATACCTGAGTATATCTAAATTTCCAAGGTTAGACTCGAGGACGTGTTGCGGTGCAGAAGTGGAAGACGTGCCATTGTTGACGCGTGTCGCGGTGCAAACGTGCACTAGTGGACACGGGTCGCATTTAGGACGCGTAAGCCCCTCTCTCCCTCCCTCTGCACACAGTACGTCTCATTCTCGCTCACGCACGAAACCACGCCTCTCACGTCCCATCAACTTCTCCAAATCGAAGGAAAAACCCCAACCGCCGTACGAGCCCTGCCGGCGATGGAGAAGAAGAATGCCCCGGCGGCCATCGCCCCCGAGCCCGTCGCCTCCGAGCCCGTCGCATCCGAGCCCGTCGCCTCCGAGCCCGTCGCCGCCGAGCCCGACGCCTCAGAGCCCGTCGCCGCCGAGCCCATCGCCTCCGAGGGCGGCGCATCCAAGCGCGGCGCCTCCGTGAGCTGGGCCTCTCTCGTGGGTGACGGACCACTTCACAAGATCGGCGAATGCTTACTGGCGAATGAGGAGTACGTGGACGCCTACTCTGCTATGAGGCAAGTCTGTAGAAATTGGCGCTCAGGTTTACCTGAGCCCGACGTGCAAATGCACGAATGGATCATCGTAGACCACGCCCTTCCACGCGCCGCTGAGTTCACCTTCCTCCAACTCGGCACATCCCGCTACGTCACCATAGATCTATCGGAAGTTCGTGCAAGGTTCAAATTCCTCCAAATTCCTCCATATCTATAGGGTTAATATATTCTTATTTTCAATCTTAGTGTTGAATGTTATCTTCATCAATATATTTTAGATACTACTTCGTCGGCTTTTGCCATGGTGTCATCGTGCTTGCCCAGAAGAACCCGCCGCACAAGATACGGCTTCTGAACCCACTCACAAAGGCATCGACCACTATGTTTGAGGCGCAGATGCCATCTGTTTTTGTGAATTCAGTCGCTGTGATCAAATCCCCGACTATGGTCTTAGTTTTCTCACATTACCCGAACGAAATTAGTTGGGTCGATGAGAGCACTCAAACTAAGGATATATATGAAGATTGGGGAGATGGTAGTTTTTCGATGGAGAACCATAGTTTGCGTTGCATTACCCCGTTCAATGGTGAACTGTATGCAATAGCTGTGGATAATTTTGAGTCCGAAAGAATAGTGTGCACCAATGTACAGTTGCAGCAGCGCGCGAGCACTGTCAAGATGGAGACACTAATTTCATTTCCACAACTTGGAAATGACAAGTTCTATCTTGTGAAGTCGGATGGTGATCTGCTGCTTGTGTTGTTGGACAACATGCTTTTGGAGGACCAACCATTGGTGTACCGTGTGGACACTCAGAGCCGCTCTCTCCATCCGGTCAGTAACATTGGCAGTCATGCCTTCTTCGTGCATTATATCCGGTGTATCTCCATCGACACCACAGTGCACCCGACACTTCTACCTGGCTGCATCTACTACGCCGATTTGGGTTATATCAGAGAGTACATTCATGATACAAAGGCCTGGGATGAGTGTCCACGATATGTGAATAGAATGGGAAACTATGGTCTGAGAAATGAACACAGGCCATACCGTCTGGAGGATGTATTGGCCGCATACTGCAGACGGAAGGAGTTCAATGAATATTTCCTTGGGATAATGCACGGATGGGACGACGAAGAAATATATGAGCAACGAGGAATCTTCTAGCTAGCCATACATTGCGTGCGTCTTGTATTTTTTTTCATCTTAGTTTGTCGTGAACATTAACAATGTTATTGGCTGCTTTTGGCTGCTGTATGCAGTTTATGTATTATACGTTTTCTGATTATGCTGCTGTGAATTTATCATATACTAGCTTCTAGATTTGCTGCCATATTGGGCAAAAAACGAGGATCAAAAGGCAGAAATAGAGAAGCTTCTCTAGATTTGATACTAATTTGGTGAAAAAGACAGAGAGAGAAAGAGGCGAAAAGGTGCTCTTAAAAGGGAAAATGCCAATTTGGGCCGAGAGAGACAAAACTGAGCTCCTTCTCACGTGCAACCAAACGCTATCTCGTCCTGTCCCACGCGGTCCCTTTCTACCAGCTCCACGTGACGAGGGCCCACACAACGCGGCCCCACACGTCAGCACAGCACGGAACGGTCAACTTAACGGGAATCCTGCCGTGTGAGCTGCTTCTGCGGGTTTCAAACAAGGACTTGGGGAAAACTGAGAAAAAACTAAGGGGCTGGGGAAAACTGAGCACAACTAAGGAACCGAGGGCACGAAAATAGAAATCCCTACAATATACCCCTAGATACCATTGGACTAGAAAAGAAATTTTCTAACCCTTTTTGTACTGGATTTAGCAACTTCTTGCAACCAGCCATACACAAGGGAAAGCTAAAAATAATGCAAAAATAGAAGGGAAGTAAAATTACCAAATTCATTCCTTGAAGATCTAGTGAGTTAGTTAAGTTTAATTTAACTCATTTTGGATTATTTTCTTGTTTTTCCTTTATCCTTTCCTTTTTTGAAGTCCTTGTGTTTTTTTAGTTGATTGGCTATTTTGGGAGGTTGGTACGGGCGCCTGCGGTAGTACTGCATGCGCCCATACCAACGTTCATTAAACACCCACTACCTTTTCTATTGAATTTGTTGTTTTCATGCCGAAGTGGTACAACCACCCTCCCATACAAGAGGTCGTCAACCATACAATAAGTTTCTATTTTGTTGCTTTTGTTTTCATGATAGAATGGTACGATCGGGTGGTAGATGCATACCAGCCCGTACCGAAGGTTGTTAATGTTTTTGTTAATTTCCATCTTAACTTGAAAACTTCCAACTTTCGGTATGGGTAGACCGTACGAGCGCATCCCACCCGTACCGCTTTTTTGAAAGATTTTTACTGACATTTTTCAGATCCGGTTGGAGTATCGGGTGCATGTTGTCCTAGAGAAGCCGGTTTCGAAGACAAAGCAGAAACTCAATTCTCTAGAGACATACAGAATAAAGAGATGATCCACCGAGAGATAGTGCATCGTTGTCTCCTTGATTTTGCAAGCAAGAAGGATCTCAATGATATGGTGGGAAGGTTTGTGGATGCCACAAATACTATGGGTTTGACATGCAGAAATCTCGCTGCCGCATCTCTGCTTTGGAGCAGACCAACAAGAAGCTATGTGTAGCTATCACCCACGCCATCCTTCCAGCTTAAAGAGAACATCACAGTATCAAACAATCGAAATTGATTATTTGATGCCACCTTACTTCATTCAAAGCTTGGGTATATCTATAACACCTTCTAATCTATCTTAAAGTTTTTTTTAGCATGTTTACTTTCTTGCATGCATATTAGGTTTAAATTCTAAAGTTTTGCATTAGTTGCGTAATTAGCTCCATTGGAGAAGATGTCCATTGAATTTTCGAGCAACTTTTATTATATGGAGTATTCTTAGTTTTATGATTAGTGTATTAGATGTATGAATTAGGATGAATAATATCTTGTGTGTAGTTTGTGATGATTTCAGGGTCTTCCACATTGATAGTACTCGTAAAAGAAGATTTATATCATTAGTTTGACTTCAAAGAAAAGAAGAGAGAAAGGAGAAAGATTGCTTGAGTTAAAAGAGCTATGAAATTTTTGAGAATGTACTAAGCAAACAACTAAATTTATTAAGAAAGTACAAGTCGAAAAAAATCCTATGCATGCTGAATTTATCTCTCAAATTTCATTTGATTGAACATGATGATCCTATGACATGTTAATAATTGGTCTTCATAAAAACTATTAGTAGAAAGGTGTGGAAGCCTCTAAGTCATTTGAGATGTGGAAGTGTGATAGAACTCAAGACATGGTTCTATATGTGATATTATAATTGTTACTTCAAAAGCCTCATTGATGCATCCAAAATGCATCTACTTTTTAAGTACTTTGCTCATAGTTTTGCATCGAAATCTCACAAAATATGAAATAAACCTGCAGAATATAACACTGTTTTTAGAAAAATCTTCTTTCTATCTTTTTGACGCATGTATTGTTGGAATAAATTCCGGAAAATTTTGGCGGAAGTTTTTATGGAAAAGAAGAAATTTGAGAAAAAAACGGAGACCGGGGGGCACACAGCCTGCAAACGAGACCAGAAGGCGCGGCCCAGGAGGGGGACCACACCACCCATGCCCGTTGGAGGAGAGAGCTTTCCGTGAAACAGAGCGCCGCTACCACCACGATCTTCGTTGTTGGGGTCAAATTGATCCTGCTCTCCACGCCGGAGAGGGGATTTCGAGGGTTTCTTCACCGCCATCATCGCCAACACCATCTCCACCAACCATGTGATTGTTCTCTATCACCATTTGTGAGTAGTTCTCTATAGGCATGTGAGGTGCATGTGGATTGGATGAGATTGATCATGTAATAATTCATAGAAGTCAAGATTTGAGGTGTTTGTCTTGAGAATATTCCTGTATGGGTGTTGATGCACTATTGCTATGTTCAATGCTTGTTACTAAGGCCCGGATGACATGATTTCAGTACTGAACTCCTATTTATTCATCTTACATATGAGTGTTGGTATCTATCTGCAAAGTGTATTACCTGTCCAAGTTAGCCCCGGTGAAATGGGCAGGTAGGATAATAGATGTTATGCAAATTCTCCTAGCTATCACGCATAACTAAATTTGGGACACACACCTACACACAAAGAACTAGAGATAAACATTTGTTATTTATATTTCCAGATCAATTTTATTCATGCAACACCCCGCTAGTTACCTCGTGGCTACGCTTTTAATCACTAAAAGTTACAAGTTTTCTCTTCCAGTGAAAACTGGGAATGTGCTACTACTACTTACTGCTTTATTTACTACTTTGTTTCATCGGCAATGATCACCACTTGCTTTTGAGAATATTTATGTCCACCATCACTTCTTCGTAGTTCGTAGTTATGTCTTATTCCAGGAATATCATTCGAAGACAAGTGAATCATGAATATTATTCGCCATGAGGCGGAATATATTGTTGAATCCTACTTACTCTAGTAAAACTTTAATTAAAACGCTATGATCATTATCATTTTGTCTCTCCATTATTTGTAGAGTTTGGTTCCAGAACACATTCCGTTGCGCAACTCTGATTTATGGAGGTAAGGTCAAAAACCTTGGTTTAGTTTTACCTTTTCCATCAACATCTTTGTCGAGAACGTCTTTCTCGAGAAAGTACCATGCACAGCAAAACAAGTTTTGCCTCTTTGGTTTGTGGAAGATGTATTCATAGCTACTAAGAATACATTACAATGACTTACTCATCTTAAATTTGAATTATCCCGTAACTCAAGATTTTCATGAAGTTTAGATGGTTAACTATTTTAAATGAGTGTTCCTTATTCTTTAAAATGCTAACTCTAAATAATATCAGTAACACGGAAGGTTAAAAAAAACAGTAACAGGGTAATAAATGATTTAGACCATACAATATTTGAAATAAGTATGGTCATAATGCTTTAGATATATCGACACCTTGATGTATTAAAACCATTACAATTTGTCGAACATCTTTCACAAGTTATATGTGCAGAAAATATAACTCAAATGCTTCGTCATTTTGACTAAATCGCAGAGACTCGATTTTCTTGTTAATTCAGTATCCTTCTTCATTTTGATTTTTTCGGACCCATCAAGTAGTTTCAGGCTCATTTCATTTATCAAATACACATATTCACTTAAATCGACAATAAAGTTTACGAAATAATGATAGTGACTACTTGCTAAAATCCAATACATCACTATGTATGATACTCAACAATTTATCGCATTCCGTTTCACCAGAACAGAATATTCATGAGGCATTATACGCATATGTCAAAAGATCAAATACCTAAAGACTTTGTATTTCATCAAAATGATTGCACATTGTGTAGGGATACGTTGCATAGAAAACAAAAAAATTCCTACCGCGAGAACGCAATCCAAGCCAAGATGCAATCTAGAAGATGGGAGCAACGAGGGGATTAACGAGACTAACCCTTGAAGATTTCCAAAGCCTATAAGAGTAGGCTCGTATTGCTGCGGTAGACGATCACTTGCCGCTTGCAAAAGCGTGTAGAAGATCTTGATCACGGTGCCACGATCAGGCAACACCTCCGTACTCGGTCACACGTTCGGTGTTGATGACGACGTCCTTCTCCCCGTTCCAGCGGGCTGCGGAAGTAGCAGATCCTCCTCGGAATCCCGGCAGCACAACGGCGTGGTGGCGGTGTCGATGAAGATCTCCGGCGGAGCTTCGCTAAGCATATGCGGGAGAAGTAGTGGAGGAGGGGTGCTAGGGTTTGGGGAGAGGGGGTGCCATGGGCGCCGGCCTCAAGGGGGCAGGGGTGGTGCGGCCAAGCCATGGGCTGCCCCCTCCCTCTCCTCCTCATTATATAGGTGGAACCCCAAGGGTTTGCCCAAAGTCTTCGAATAAGACCCCAACAGAAAAACTCCCTTATGGACGAAACCTAGAGGGACAGGGACTCTCCCCTTCCCCCTTTTCTTGGACCGGCCAAGGAGGTGGAGTCCACCATGGACTCCACCCTCCCACTTGGTTGGCTGGTTAGGGTTTGTGGAGTCCCTCCGGGACTCCTCCTTCCATAGTAATTTATTTCCGGATAATTCTAGAAATCACCTTCCATAAATTCACCGGATCATTTCCAAATTTGGAAAGTGACTTCCTATATATGAATCTTATTCTCCGGACCATTCCGGAACTCCTCGTGATGTCCTGGATCCCATCCGAGACTCCGAACAAAACTTCGAACTCCATTCCATATTCCATATCTACTTAAACGACATCAAACCTTAAGTGTGTCACCCTACGGTTCGCGAACTATGTAGACATGGTTGAGACTTCTCTCCGACCAATAACCAATAGCGGGATCTGGAGATCCATAATGGCTCCCACATATTCAACGATGACTTTAGTGATCGAATGAACCATTCACATACGATACCAATTCCCTTTGTCACGCGATATTTTACTTGTCCGAGGTTTGATCATCGGTATCACTCTATACCTTGTTCAACCTCGTCTCCTGACAAGTACTCTTTACTCGTATCATGGTATGTGGTCTCTTATGAACTTATTCATATGCTTGCAAGACATTAGACGACATTCCACCGAGAGGGCCCAGAGTATATCTATCCGTCATCGGGATGGACAAATCCCACTATTGACCACATGCCTCAACTCATACTTTCCGGATACTTAATCCCACCTTTATAACCACCCATTTACGCAGTGGCGTTTGATGTAATCAAAGTACCTTTCTGGTATAAGTGATTTATATGATCTCATGGTCATAAGGACTAGGTAACTATGTATCGAAAGCTTATAGCAAATAACTTAATGACGTGATCTTATGCTACGCTTAATTGGGTGTGTCCATTATATCATTCACATAATGACATAACCTTGTTATTAATAACATCCAATGTTCATGATCATGAAACGATGATCATCTATTAATCAACAAGCTAGTTATACAAGAGGCTTACTAGGGACTCCTTGTTGTTTACATAACACACATGTATCAATGTTTTGGTTAATACAATTATAGCATGGTATGTAAACATTATCATAAACTTAAAGATATTATAATAACCATTTTATTATTGCCTCTTGGGCATATCTCCAACAGTCTTCCACTTGCACTAGAGTCAATAATCTAGTTTACATTTGTAAAGATATAACACCTTGGCCTTCCGGTGCTTTATCATGTTTTGCTCACGGGAGAGGTTTTAGTCAACGGATCTGACATGCTCAGAATCGTATGTATTTTGTAATTCATTTGCGTCTCAACGCATCACTCATTTCCAAATGAGTCGGCATTAAATATGTTTGGTCTTATGGTGGAACCTTAATTCCGCGGTCTGAAATATGTCACTAATATTATCACACACAATATAGCTTCAAAATTCTGACTCTGTCGGAACTACACCAAGTTCTAAAAGAACCTCTTGACTTAACATCCTTTGTCATTGTCAAAACAATGACATACTTTGCCTTCTTTTGTAGAATCCGTCACAATATTTAGAACTCTTCTAAATCTAGCATAGACAACTTCTAGCTCATTGTGCTACCTTTTAAACAACACTTAGTCAAATTTGAGATTGAAATTATATTTTATATGTGACAAAACCAATATCGGTGTAACACCTTACAGCGATTTGTTTGTCATTTCTCCATACAAAATTATATATATATATACTTGGTTCTTCTTAAGTACTCAAGAATATTCTTACTGTTTTTCAATGATCATCACATGAATCATTCTGGTATATGCTCCTAACCTTTTAGAGCACAAGATATCTGATTATGTACATATTATTCATGATCTAAATTCACTCATGTGTTTTTACTCATCGAGTGTCAGATACACTCAAGTCTTGTTAAACCTTCACATGACAAGAACATTTTCTTAATATTTCTATATTGAACTACTTCAATATCCATTCTATGTACTTTGACTTAAACTTATTATGTGTTTCAATCTATCTTCATAGATCTTGACACTAAATTTGTTTCAGTCCATATCCTTTCATTGAAGTTAATTTCTCAATGAAACCTTTTTAATCAAGTATATAATTACATCATTTATAACCAACTATATGTCATCTACATAAAGTATTATAAATATGTCTCAGCGCTCCCACTTAATTTCTTGCAAATGCAAGCCTCTTCATCGTTTCTGATGAAATCAAAAACTCTTTGACTATTTCATCTGGTGAAGATTCCAACTCCGTGATACTCACTTCATCCAATTGAAGTTTGTATACCTATCTATTATTCCACGGACTAGCAAAACAATTGGTTGTATCTTGTATACACCTTTAATACACACGTCTGATAAGTAATGTATTTTGTCATCCTACTAGCATATCTCATAAAAGAAATATGTAGTGATTACTAGAATAATCCACATAGACTATAAGCATTGCTACGGAAGATCTAATCTTATCGTAGTCAACTCTTTGAACTTTGTCGTAAACAAATTTTCGACAAGTCGAGCTTCTTCAAGGATATTTCATCCAAATCCATCAATTTTATAGATCTATTTACTTTCAAAAAGTATTTATCTATCTTGGATTTCATGGCGTATAGCCATTTTAACGGAGTCAGGGCCCATCATAACTTCTTTGTTTGTAGTTGGTTTATCATTGTTCAAAATCAATCCTTTGTCCACAAATCATTTATTTGATCACAAAGTAAACCATTCCTACAAGGTTCAATATGTACTTCGATCTCCATGGCTAAAACACTTTGTAGTCATGGGAGTCATGATCGTTGTGGCCGCTTCCGGAACCAATTCCAATGCTGCGCTACTCTGATCATTATGCTCAAGTTCATAAACCTTATCAAGTTCTATTGTCCTCCCACTCAAATACTTCGCTAGAAACAATTTCTTGGAAATAAGAAACATTGACAAACACTTTTTTCTTTGTCTCCATAGTGGGAAGAATTCCCAATCAATTCTCTGGGATAACCAACAAAGACATTCATCCGATTTTGGTTGTAAACTTATTTACTTATGCTATGCATACAAAAATTTAAGAAAAGACTATTAGGATTCATACCCATGCCATAACTCGTATGGTGTCATTTCAACGGATCATGATGATGCTCTATTAAGTGTAAAAGCGGTAGTCACTAAAGCATAATCCACAAAAAATATAATGGCATCAATATTTTATCTCATCATTGATCCAACAAGGTTTGGATACATCTCTCGGATACTCCATTATCACTATGATACTCCAAGAAACGTGAGTTGTAGAACAATTTCATAACTCTCTTAGATGTTCGCTAAAACTCGTAATTCAAATATTTTCACCATGATCCAATCATAGATATTTGATTTTTCTATTACGATGATTTCCACTTCATGCTGAATTTATTTGAATCCATTCAAATGTTTCAAACTTCTTCCTTATCGAATATATCCACATATATATACTCAATTTATTGTTGGAAGTTTTCATGAAGTAGTAGAATCTCCCGCACACAACTATGCCCAGTGAACCACATATATCATCATGTATGTTTTCACTAAGTTAGTTGCCCGTTCAACTCTTGGCCTATGAACGGTATTTTAGTCATTCTCTTTAGAAAAGATTTGCAAGCGCCAAGCGATTCAAAAATCAAATGACTCCAAAAATCCATTTGCATGGAGTTCCTTCATGCGTTCCTTTCTAACATGACCTAAATGGCGGTTCCACAAATAAGTGGAATTCAAATCATTTGCCTTATGTCATTTTAGCGTCAGTGTTATGTATGTGTGTTTTACCATTAAGATTTATAATAACTTATCCATCGTACATGGAGTAATGTCATAATTTGAACAACTTATTGTTTTCATTTAACCAGAGCAAAATAACAATTATTAAGTTCTTTATTGTAAATTCTAAGGGCTAGATAGAATGCCAACGACGAACATGATAACACTTTATTTTGTTCCAGACGTGCATTCCTATCATATTCCTTGTCAGTCACTTAGGCCATTGTATTCTTGTATTGTGTTGTTTTGTATGACACTTCATACCAACCAATATGATACTAATACCCAAGAATTTCATTGTGTGACCTAACTAGGAATACAATCATAACATGTATATCATTTATATACACCTGAGCTAGACTTTCTAGTCTTTTCTTTTCTCTCTGCCAAAATATCTTTTGTAATTTCTCTTTTAGCTTTCCTCATTATTCAGAAAACACTTCATCTTCAATAACTTCTAGGTTTGTTGGTCAAATACCAATAACCTTGAGGTTCTTACTTTCAATTTGATCATCATATGACAAGTGTTCTAGATTTCACTATTAGTAACTTTGTAATACGATGAACAATTTCACTCATAATTTTTATCCATCAATTCATGACGACTTTCTGAGACCATGTCTGTACATGCTAGGCTCATAAAGTTTTAACCTTGGTATTCGCATGTGCAAATCTGGCTTGCACCCATTGTATGCACACGTAGAATCTATAACACCCGATCATCACGTGATGCTTCGATACGACGAGTCTTAGCAACGGTGCATACTAAGGATGATAACTTCATGGATATGCGAATATTGTTAGTGCCCCAATAGTTGGAGGATTGGGACGCCTTGCGTCTTCAACCTTCGTACATTCCCATAAAACTTATGAGTTTATGTAGTCTCACCAAATTATATTCTATCATCTTGCAATAAGGTCTTAGATATCACATATATCTCATACCTTGATTATTTCTGAAAACTAAATTTTCAGCTCCTTACTTTTCAAACAGATTTGAACTTCGATTTTCACGGAGACAAGATAACTTTATGTACTAATTGAAATCGTAGCTCTTTGAATCAACAATGTGAGGTTTACTAAAAGTTTGCTATAGGACTTAATCACTTCTTGATTCTTTAACAATATGGTACAAGTCCGTAAAGTTTCTTGTCAGATTTTAACAGTATTTCTATCTCAATAACAAGACTAGCGCATGGTAGAAAAACGGATGCCAATACTACAAAATTAATTCAAAATACTACTCAGACTATGTTTATGATAATTAGTTCATGTTTTAATCTAATTACTAATGAACTCCCACTTAATACAACATCCCTCATAGTTGTTAAGTGGTACACGATCCAAATCCACTACACCAAAACCGATCATCACGTGAGATGATGTAGCTTCAATGGTGAACATCAACATGTTGATCATATCATCCATATGACTCGTGTTCAACCTTTCGGTTTCTGTTGTCCCGAGGCCATGTCTGTACATGCTAGGCTCGTCAAGCAAACCCGTTGTATATGAACGTTGAATCTATCACATCCGATCATCACGAGATGCTTTGAAACGATGAACTTTGGCAACGGTGCATACGAGGGGAGAACACTTTATTATCTTGATATTAATGTGAGGGATCATCTTATAATGCTACTGTCGCGTTCTAAAAAAAATAATATGCATAAAGGATTAACATCACATGCAATTCATATGTGATATGATATGGCCCTTTTGTCTTTGCGCCTTTGATCTTCATCTCCAAAGCATGGACATGATCTCCATCATCAATGGGCATGATCTCCATCATCGTCGGCGTAGCGTCAAGGTCCATGGCGCCGTCTTCATGGTTGTTAACCTCATGTAGCAACTATTACAACTACTTTGAAATACTACTCAACATGAAAATTAAAGACAGCCATAAGGCTCCTGCCGGTTGCCACAATACAATAATGATCATCTCATACATATTCATCATCACATTATGGCCATATCACATCACCAAACCCTGCAAAAACAAGTTAGACGACTCTAATTTGGTTTGCATATTTTACGTGGTTTAGGGTTTTCGAGAGAGATCTAATCTACCTACGAACATGAACCACAACGTTGATACTAATGTTGTCAATAGAAGAGTAAATTGAATCTTCACTATAGTAGGAGAGACAGACACCCGCAAAGCCTCTTATGCAATACAAGTTGCATGTCGAACGAGGAACAAGTCTCGTGAACGCGGTCATGTAAAGTTAGTCCGAGCCGCTTCATCCCACTATGCCACAAAGATGCAAAATACTCAAACTAAAGATAACAAGAGCATCAACGCCCACAAAACCATTGTGTCCTACTCGTGCAACCATCTATGCATAGACACGGCTCTGATACCACTGTAGGGATACGTTGCATAGAAAACAAAAAATTTCCTACCGCGAGAACGCAATCCAAGCCAAGATGCAATCTAGAAGATGGGAGCAACGAGGGGATTAACGAGACTAACCCTTGAAGATTTCCAAAGCCTATAAGAGTAGGCTCTTATTGCTGCGGTAGACGATCACTTGCCGCTTGCAAAAAGCGTGTAGAAGATCTTGATCACGGTGCCACGATCAGGCAGCACCTCCGTACTCGGTCACACGTTCGGTGTTGATGACGACGTCCTTCTCCCTGTTCCAGCGGGCAGCGGAAGTAGTAGATCCTCCTCGGAATCCCGGCAGCACGACGGCGTGGTGGCGGTGTCGATGAAGATCTCCGGCGGAGCTTCGCTAAGCATATGCGGGAGAAGTAGTGGAGGAGGGGTGCTAGGGTTTGGGGAGAGGGGGTGCCATGGGCGCCGGCCTCAAGGGGGCAGGGGTGGTGTGGCCAAGCCATGGGCTGCCCCCTCCCTCTCCTCCTCATTATATAGGTGGAACCCCAAGGGTTTGCCCAAAGTCTTCGAATAAGACCCCAACAGAAAAACTCCCTTATGGACGAAACCTAGAGGGACAGGGACTCTCCCCTTCCCCTTTTCTTGGACCGGCCAAGGAGGTGGAGTCCACCATGGACTCCACCCTCCCACTTGGTTGGCTGGTTAGGGTTTGTGGAGTCCCTCCGGGACTCCTCCTTCCATAGTAATTTATTTCCGGATAATTCTAGAAACCACCTTCCATAAATTCACCGGATCATTTCCAAATTTGGAAAGTGACTTCCTATATATGAATCTTATTCTCCGGACCATTCTGGAACTTCTCGTGATGTCCTGGATCCCATCCGAGACTCCGAACAAAACTTCGAACTCCATTCCATATTCCATATCTACTTAAACGACATCAAACCTTAAGTGTGTCACCCTACGGTTCGCGAACTATGTAGACATGGTTGAGACTTCTCTCCGACCAATAACCAATAGCGGGATCTGGAGATCCATAATGTCTCCCACATATTCAACGATGACTTTAGTGATCGAATGAACCATTCACATATGATACCAATTCCATTTGTCACGCGATATTTTACTTGTCCGAGGTTTGATCATCGGTATCACTCTATACCTTGTTCAACCTCGTGTCCTGACAAGTACTCTTTACTCGTATCGTGGTATGTGGTCTCTTATGAACTTATTCATATGCTTGCAAGACATTAGACGACATTGCACCGAGAGGGCCTAGAGTATATCTATCCGTCATCGGGATGGTCAAATCCCACTGTTGATCCACATGCCTCAACTCATACTTTCCGGATACTTAATCCCACCTTTATAACCACCCATTTACGCAGTGGCGTTTGATGTAATCAAAGTACCTTTCTGGTATAAGTGATTTATATGATCTCATGGTCATAAGGACTAGGTAACTATGTATCGAAAGCTTATAGCAAATAACTTAATGACGTGATCTTATGCTACGCTTAATTGGGTGTGTCCATTATATCATTCACATAATGACATAACCTTGTTATTAATAACATCCAATGTTCATGATCATGAAACGATGATCATCTATTAATCAACAAGCTAGTTATACAAGAGGCTTACTAGGGACTCCTTGTTGTTCACATAACACACATGTATCAATGTTTCGGTTAATACAATTATAGCATGGTATGTAAACATTATCATAAACTTAAAGATATTATAATAACCATTTTATTATTGCCTCTTGGGCATATCTCCAACACATTGCACCATACATGGATCAAATGGTGGTGTCAATCGAAACACATGTCATTATTAACTTTGGATATCTTTCAGCATTTCAATGTTTCATAAATATTTAAGCTATTATCATCGATATTAAAATAATAATAACTCATTCATGACCAAACCTGTTATAATAAAAGACTTTATTCATAAGAATAGAACAATTGGATTTTCTATAGGTCATATGAATAATTATCTTGCGAAATGCAAGACATACTTATAAAGTTCACTTATCACGATTACAAAATTATTCTATCTTATATTTTATGCCATCTTATATTTACTAATTGAAGGCACCATACAAGACACCACCTTAATTCACATTATTAAAATAATTAGAACAATTAAATCTAAAATTAATGGATAGAATTAGCCAATAAAATTATTATTTATAATGTCCCACTTAGCGTTACGTAGATACGTCTGCTTAATTATTGTAAGGCATGTGCTCCGGACATCTCTGGACAAAACCTAGCCGCATCCACTTTAGCCTCTTCCATAGATCGGTTCTCTCTCCTCCGTCTGGCTTCGTCGGCGTCGGGAGGAGTGGAAAACCTAATATATGATGGAGTTTTCACTAAAATTAGTGTTTTCAGTAGATTATGTTAGGGTTTGGTATCCATATTTTTGTTAGTTTCCCCTTAATGGAGATGGCATCGTCTACAATAAGTGATCTTCGGCCTTCTGTTCGATGAAGAGATCTCCTTCCTAGCGTCAATGGTGATGTTGAAAGATTAAAACTCTCTAGGTATAGGCATTTAGATCTTGCTTCTCTAGATCTATTTTGGATCTTTTTTCTCATGATTGCCGCGAGGAGGATTGTCCTCGCAGTTTTTGTCATGTCTCCTACGTCCCCGACAATGGTGATCCATACTCTTGGCTCTCCAGAGACATCGACAAGGCTCATCGGTTGTTATTGTTGGATAATTAGGCCCAATTTTCTTGATTAATTCCAGAATATAAAACATGATGACAACAACTACTAACATGTGAAACTCGAACATACTAGATGCATTAATCAACATGAGTAGCAGCATCGCAAACGGTAAAGCATCTATCGCTAAACAGATCGAGATATGTCGCACGTACCGATCTGGTGGAGGTGGCGGTGGAGGTGTACCATATGATGTCGCGGAAGTAACGTTGTTGATGACAACGTTGTTGACGACAGGGACGATGGGTCGGAGTAGACGGTGTTGAAGACCACGGTAGGCAGCACCGCCTGACTTCGACAGAAGGCGACCCGTGATGAAGAGCTTGAGCAGTCGCGCAGAGCGCTTCCCAAAAACCTAATTTTCCTTCTCCCGTACTGGATCGCAAAGGCGAGCGGTTCCGGAGATCTGCTCTCCCGTTCGCCGATGCATGTCGGCGCGGGATGGAGTAGGCAACGTTGGCGGCACAAGCAGAGAGAGGTGGCAAAACCCTAACTCGTGTATTAGATATATTTCTGCGGTAGCCGGGCAAGAGATTATATAGGCTCAGGAAACCCTAGGCAACATGGGCCACGCCCACGTCGCACGTACGTTTCGAGTCGGTTACAGATAGCCCATAGTCCGGGAGCGACCCAAACCGACTAATTGTGACGTGTCCGTCTAGGACTCTGTTCGTTTTCCTGAGCTGCAAAAAGTAAGGAAAGTCTCGGCTCGAGGCTCAATCCACTCACCACGAGTGCGGCGCGCATCGTGACGTGATGTGTCGTGTCGAGTCGAGACGAGCGAGTAGGAGGAGGAGCGCGCGTGAACAACTCCTCTTCTCACTCACTTACTAGTGGTGGAACAACCCACCTTATAAGGTGGTTTAACTTCCTCCCAACTTTCCATGTGGGACTAAACTTTCCACCTCTTGCCACTCCTTAGTGAGCTGCCACCCACTTGGGCTCAAACTCACATGAGCTGCCACAATGTGGGCTTTGAGATTTATAGGGAAATCTGAAATCTAATATGGACCACTAAAAGTGGACCAAATATTTCAACAATTCCCCACCAGATCTTAAATGCTCATTTAGATATTTACCAATACTCGTTTCTTGTTTATATACCAGTGTTTCAGCAGAGACTGTTAAGTTGAAGTACCGCCTAGAACCTTAAGCTACATCTATTCACACTTGAACAATGGACTAAGATTTGAATTGCAAGTTTTGCGTGAACAGGTTTTACTCAAAGTCATAACCAGTACATGGCTGCCAGTAGCCTACCCTGCGGGTGAAGCATATGCGTCATACTTCGTGGTCTCTTCATGAGTTTACTAGAGATCACCCAAATCTCATAGATTGCGACGTTTAACAATCGGACTCATATAGGTGTGTTATTTCAAGAATGCTCTGTAGGACAACATCTTTAATAGCCAACATAAACACATTAAGGCTTGTTGCCAACCTGCCTTACATCAATTGAGAGTTGTGCATCTTCACATAGAGATGGTTACATAATACTCTCCTCAATTAAACCACTAGTTTGTTCTTCCCAGGTCCTAATTCACGGGATCTCCGATCACAAAGATTGGGTTACCACTATGGTCTAACATCAACGGGTCTCAAACCCATCTCCCTCGATGCACTTTCTATCACATTACGTGATAGTCCCTTTGTAAAGAGATCTGCCAGGTTTTTGTCTATTTGAATATATGTAACAGTTATTACTCCAGAGTTTCGCAATTTCCTGACAGACTTCAAACGTCTTTTGACGTGTCTTGATGACTTCGCGTTATCCTTAGAATTGTTCACTCTGACAATTACAGTTTGATTGTCACAATACAAAATGATTGTCGGTACAGGTTTTTCAACCACAGGCAAGTCCATCAAGAGCTCACGCAACCATTCTGATTCAACAGTGGTTGTGTCCAAAGCAGTAAGTTCTGCTTCCATAGTTGTCCTCGTCAATATGGTTTTCTTGGAAGATCTCCATGACACTGCGCCACCTCCAAAGGTAAATACATACCCACTAGTGGCGTAGAGATCAGCTACATCAGAGACCCAATTTGAATCACTATTTCCTTCAAGCACAACTGGGTGCGCTGAATAGTGAATCCCATAACTCATTGTACCACATAGGTAGCGCATGACCCTATCAAGTGCATACCAATGATCAGTACCCGAGTTTGACATGAACCTACTAAACTTGCTAACAGCAAAAGAGATGTCAGGTCTTGTCGTGCTCGCTAACACTACAAGAAAAGTTCTGATAGACAACGTCTCAAAATCGTCCGCTAAGGGGTATTTTTCGTCGCCTATGGGCCTAACCCGATGATATGGGTTCTGTTGTCGAAAGTGCGTCAGGCAAAGTCCTACGACGATTTTTTCGGTCTGTCGCGCTTGGGCGCCCTTCCGCCACGGAAAATCGGACCGTTGCAGAAGTATTTCCGGGAGCCCGTTGACTGCTGACGTCATGCAAACTGACACGTGGCAGACGCCGTTAACTGGCAGTTAACGGCGTTAACCGCTGAAACCCCGTGGTAGATGGTAGGCCCACACGAGGCCTGCCACGTCTTAAGCGGGCCGGCCCATTAAGCTTGCGGGCCGGGCCAGTTGACTTAGTTTGACCGGTCAACTATATAGCTGGGCTGGTCCATTAGTTACGTGGGTCGGGCCTAACCTCTAAGGTTGACTGGTCAAAACATTAATGGGCCGGCCCACTAAGCATGTGGGCCGGGCCGAATGCACTCGTTTGACCGGTCAACAGGCAAAAGGGCCGGCCCACAAAACATGTGGGACCCACTTTCATGTTATCGGGCCGGCCCATTTACCAAGTGGGGTCCACCTTAAAGCAAGTGGGCCGGCCCAAGAAGTTATTGGGCCGGCCCAATTAGCATGTTGGTCCCACTTTCCTGCTATCGGGCCGGCCCATTTAGTGCGTGGGGTCCACATTAGATCAAATGGGCCAGCCACCAAGCCAGTGGGCCGGGCCAAAAGCACAGGTGGATCCCACTTTCCTGTTAATTGGCCAGCCCATTTAGTATGTGGGGTCCACCATATAGCAAGTGGGCCGGCCCAAAAAGATAGTGGGCCGGGCCAAAAACACAGGTGGGTCCCACTTTCCAGTTAAAGGGCCGGCCCATTTAGTATGTGGGGTCCACCATATAGCAAGTGGGCCGGCCCAACAAGCTAGTGTGCCGGGCCAAAAGCACAGGTGGGTCCCACTTTCCAGTTAAAGGGCCGGCCCATTTAGTATGTGGGGTCCACCATATAGCAAGTGGGCCGGCCCAACACGCTAGTGGGCCGGGCCAAAAACGCAGGTGGGTCCCACTTTCCTCTTAAAGGGCCGGCCCATTTAGTATGTGGGGTCCATCATGTAGCAAGTGGGCCGGCCCAACAAGACAGTGGGCCGGGCCAAAAGCACAGGTGGGTCCCACTTTCCTGTTAACGGGCTGGCCCAGTAAGTAAGTGAGCCGGCCCAAAATGAAAGTGGGTCCCACACTACTGTTAATGGGCCGGCCCAATCTGTTATAGGGCCCTGGTTGTTTGACTAGTCAACTTGCATTAAATTTCATGAGCCTAAAATCTGATATCAATGATACACACAATTACATACACAAATAAAATAACTAGGAAAATTACAAGGCAATTAATGTGCCCAAATAAAAAAAATACATAGAAACATTGAGGACTTCTATTAGCATCATCAATAACACGTTGACATTTGGCAATCGCCTTGATTGAATCTTGTGTACTCTTGGTCAACATATCAGCTACAGACCTTAAAGCAGCAATACCATGTCTTTTATAAAGTACAGCCTTGAGATGTTCACTTTTTGATGAAAAGAATGGTCTAGGTTGACGGCTATGAGAGGATGCATCAGAACAAAGATCAGAACTTTTTGTGGGCCTCTCTTCTAATGAAGATTGCTTCATGAGAACTGCATTCTGATAATAATGCAAAAAGAGTTAAACGATGAACTATGCAAACATGTATTAAGCATTGTCGATATGAGATAGTCACAAGTACTAAGCGCGGACTTGCATTATATCGTTGCATAGGCTCACGCCGGAACCTTTTTTGCGCTCTATCTTCTACTAAGGACTTCTTTATTACAACTGCATTCTAGTAATATTGCAAACATAGTTACAACAGTGAACTATTCAAACATTTATTATGCAATGTAGATATAAGATAATAACAAGTTGCATAAATAAGACAATGTATGGAACTTGTACTAAGCAGACTTACATCATAATGTTGCACAGGGTCGCTTTGGCGACTATCTTCTAATGATGATCAAGCTTCACTAAAACCGCATTCTGGTAATATTGCAAAAATAGTTACAACAATTAACTATTCAAACATGTATTACGCAATGCAGAGATCAGATAACAAAGCATGTAGCGTAACATAATCTTCATTGCAGTCCTTCTCTTGCGTGCACTAGTCGTGGTCGACATGCCTGTCATTTTAGGTTCAGCCATCAAGTGAAATGCTAATCCTCCTGCTCCATTGTCCTTAATCTGTGTTTAGATATCACATTTAAGACCAAGTCAGCTGGTTTCAAATAACAAAAAACTTGAGCTGCCAAATGAATAAGCCAATATTTACCAGATATCAGATTAAAACCAACTAGATGTTCCTTTGCATGAGATACGAATTTCAGACATTCAGATTTAGAGTAGGGTAATGCCAAGGTTTTCCACATAAAGTAACCGGCATTAAGAATGACCAAATGTCGAGTTCAAATCACCTTCGCTTGCTCCAAGACAAGCATATCAAATAGGCGTAAACATAGTAAAGCATGGATGGCATTGCTATGGCAGGGTTCCAAGTGTTTATCTCTTGCATAAGGAACAATGCATAAAGGTTATAGATAATAACGGAAGTAAACTGCCAAAGTTACCAACCAAGAACTCAGATTCCAACCTTCCCTAGCGTCCCTCATTAATGTTGGATATTCTAATAAGTGGTTCGCATGATCAATCCCTAGGAAAAATAACATTGACAAGTTAGTCTACGATAATACAAAGACCAGACATGCACGCAGCAATAACTATACAAGCTGTGCGACAGGAGCATTCATGAAAAAAAATAGCTATAAGCTAAAGACGAGGTATAAGAGCAAGTAGATTGGAAATGCACATAGCATGATTATAAAAACAGTAAAAGAATAGCAGACACGAGAAAATAGCTAGCGGCTAGCGGTGAGCTAATGACGTGGTATAAGAACAACCAGATTGGAAATGCCCTTAGCATGACTATAAAAGGAATAGCATGCAGTACAAAAACAGTTGGCAGCAAATGAATGGGTCCCCTATAAATATGTGGATGCACACAGGTGTCAGTAGAATGAACAGGATGGTAGCGACCGGATAATGCTTTGGTACTGTACAATATTTAAACGAACTTCATGCGAAGTAACACATCAAGAAATTTAATGGCATATGAGATCTGCAAATAACTACACAAAACATGGCTAAAGA
Organism: Lolium perenne; assembly: GCF_019359855.2. NCBI lineage: Eukaryota > Viridiplantae > Streptophyta > Magnoliopsida > Poales > Poaceae > Lolium > Lolium perenne. Next base: position 19,874,659 of record NC_067249.2, read on the forward strand.
AACACCGCGATCTAACGGGCCAGCGTACTAACCAAGCTGCGGCGGGGTGAACGGGGGCGGCAACTTGCATTCCAGCGGCGGCGAACGCGGGAGACGATGAGTCGACCCTGTTTCAGTAGAAGCGGGCGTTAGTGAAGCAGATCTGGTTGGCTGGCAAGGGATTCGGTGAAGTTGATACAGCCGCTGCGCCGAGGTAGTCGGTGGAATAGATCGGCTTCTGTGGAGGGGGGGCGCGGTGAAGTAGACACGGTTCCGTTGGAGAGGATCCGGTGCGTCGACATGAAAGGCGTTGATTGCTACGCTGTGGATGAGGTCGGCGGTGAAGCAGATCCGTCGGTGGCGAGGTCGGCGGTGAAGCAGATCCGTCGGTGGCGAGGGCGGCGGGGGAGCGGATCAGGTGGGTGGACAGCCAACACGATCAAGGCTACGCTGTGGAGGAGTATGACGGCGGCGAAGCAGATATAGTACTGTAGAGAGTCAGAGCTTTGGCGTGTGAGAGTATTTTTGAGCTAATGGGGCGAATGGTTGGTGGGTGGGTGTGGGCCTGTGGGGAGGGTTCGGGATCTAGGCAAGATATTTCATTGTTACCGAATGAGCCCTCCATGGTCGGTGGGTTGTAGCTTCCGGACTAGGGTTAAAAGGGTAAAACTGGTCACGGGATTTTTGAATGGATGCGGCGGGATGATTTTGCGCGCGGCCGAAATTTTCAGTTTCAAGCTACGAGCAGAACGACAAAAATAATGTTCTTCCCCAGGGAGCTCTCATTTCCTCCTCTTATCTTTCTCTCTCGAGTCTCTACCACTCCCCTGGCTCCTCTCCCCCTTCTCTCCGGCAGCCTCGCCGGCCGGAGACGAGGCCGACTTCTCTCCGTATATCGTACACCCTCCGAACTAAATTAATTGATTCAACTTTCCTTAGACGTGTATGTATCTCGAGTAAAAACATGTGTGGATACATCCATATTTAGATAAGCAAAGTTGAGTCAGTTAATTTGGATCCGAGGGAGTTCATGTTGTTGTAAGCTTAGATCCAGTGTTTCCCATGAGCAGAATGGCGCAATGGAGTCGGGGATCTCGTCATCGGCTTCAGATCTGGCCTACGGTGAATCTGGCGGATCTTGCCGGCCAAACCCCGATCTGGTGCCATCAAGGTGATGGCGCTAACGGTGAGGCTTGCTTTGGTCAGTGCTTCAGATCTGGTCAATGGGGAAGTCAAGCTGCTAATGTTCACAAGCTCGGGGCATACGATGGCGTCATCCGTCTTGCCCGTGAACATCTTGGCCTTTCAGCGGCCCTTCTCAGAGCCAATGTGCCGTTGCTGAGGCCCTTCTTCTCCTTCGTCCTGGCGACTACCGGCGACACCGTCCCAAGTGGTGCGTCCCCGGCAACGGAGTTGCTGGAAAGGATGCGGAGCAGAGATCTGATGTGCGGTCCAGAAGGACTCGATTGATTTTCTTCTATATGTTTTGGGGTCCTTTTTGTAAAGTTGCAGGTCCTATTAGTTATTGTCTAGTTCTCTTAGACCTCTATGTAATTTTTTGGACTAGTTTCCATTTGCACCGATAAACTTGAATTTTGACAAGTTCATGGGAAAAAAATTCCTTTGCACATATGGCCTATCATGTATGAACATTCTTGAGTTTTAAACTATATGTAATGGCCAGCACTTGCGCAAGGGGCTCGTCTAGTGCGCACTAGTTTCCATTAGCACCGATAAATTTGAATCTTGACAAGTTGTTGGAAGAAAAAATTGATTCACATATAGCCTATCATGTATGAACATTATTTGGATTCAAACTATACATAGATGGCCAACACGTGTAAGAGGGGGTCCTCTAATGTGCACTAGTTTCCATTAGCCCTGATAAATTTGAATCTTTACAAGTTCTCGAAAAAAATTTGCTTCACACATATGCCCTATCATGTATGAACATTATTGGGATTCATATTATATATAGATGGCCAACACTTGTGCAAGGGGTCCTCTAATTCTTGGGGATTTCAATCTATCTATCTCTCTCGATCTATCGTTGGTGGCCAGAACAACACACATATGCATGCACTTTATGCGCAAAGGCGCGGGTGCCTCTAATAATTCATGTGTGTGCATATATTTGAACATATTCTTGGGGATTTCAATCTCTATCTCTCGATCTATATATCGTTGGTGGACAAGAAACACACTTATATATACGCATGCACTTTATGCGCAAAGGCGCGGGTGCCTCTAATAATGTGTGTGTGCACTCGATCGATGATCCCTAAACCTTAAACCCTAAAACCCTAATCCCTAATTATATCCTAAACATACACCCTAAACACCCTAAACACTAAACCCTAGACCCTAAACCCTAAACACTACTCCATATACCCTAAACCCTAAACACTAGACCCTAAACCCTAAACCCCAACCCTTGACCCTGAACCCTAAACCCTAAACCATAAACCCTAAATATATTTCAATCTCTCTCTAGATCTATATATCGTTGGTGGCCAAGAAACTTACTTATATATATATACGCATGCACTTTATGCGCAAAGGCGTGGGTGCCTATAATAATTATTAATGTGTGTGTGCACTCGATCGATGATCCCTAAACCTTAAACCCTAAAACCCTAATCCCTAATTATACCCTAACCGTACACCCTAAACACCCTAAACACTAAACCCTAAACCCTAGACCCTAAACCCTAAACCCTAAACACTAAACCCTAAACCCTAAACCCTAACCCTAGACCCTAAACCCTAAACACGTACTAAACCCTAAACCCTAAACCCTAGACCCTAAACCCTAATTAACCCTAACCCTAACCCTAAAACCCTAGCTAGCTAACCCTAAAACCTAAACCCTAATTAAACACTACATATATATATAGGCCAATGACACTTAATTGCGCATCAAGCAGGCGACCAAATAATTAGCGCTGATAAATTAATTAACTTGAATCTTGACAAGTTCTCTCGAATGAAAACACATTTGATTAAGTTGCCTCATAATATATATACAATTAGTGTGCATGCGCGCATGGCATACCATGGACATATCATTCGTGCATATATATATCTCAATATATATCTGAACATATTCTTGGGGATATATATATATATATATTTCAATCTCTCTCTCGATCTATATATATCGTTGGTGGCCAAGAAACACACTTATTATATATATACGCATGCACTTTATGCGCAAAGGCACGGGTGCCTCTAATAATGTGTCTGTGCACTAGCTCGATCGATGATACCTAAACCTTAAACCCTAAAACCCTAATCCATGATCCCTAATTATACCTTAAACGTACACCCTAAACACCCTAAACACTAAACCCTAAACCCTAGACCCCAAACCCCAAACCCCTAACCCCAAACCCCAAACCCAAACCCTAAACCCTAATTAATTAACCGTAACCCTAACCCTACCCCTAAAACCCTAGCTAGCTAATCCTAAATCCTAAACCCTAATTAAACCCTACATATATATATAGGCCAACGACACTAAATTGCGCATCAAGCAGGCGACCAACTAATTAGCGCTGCTAAATTAATTAACTTGAATCTTGACAAGTTCTCTCGAATGAAAACACATTTGATTAAGTTGCCTCATAATATATATACAATTAGTGTGCATGCGCGCATGGCATATACCTTGCACATATCATTTGTGCATATATTTCAATATATATCTGAACATATTCTTGGGGATAAATATATATATTTCAATCTTTCTCTCTCGATCTATATATATATCGTTGGTGGCCAAAAAACACACTTATATATACGCACGCACTTTATGCGCAAAGGCGTGGGTGCCTCTAATAATGTGTGTGTGCACTCGATCGATGATCCCTAAACCTTAAACCCTAAAACCCTAATCCCTAATTATACCCTAAACGTACACCCTAAACACCCTAAACACTAAACCCTAAACCCTAGACCCTAAACCCTAAACACTACACCCTAAAACCTAAACCCTAAACCCTAACCCTAGACCGTAAACCCTAATTAAACACTAAACCCCAAACCCCAAACCCTAAACCCTAGACCCTAAACCCTAATTAATTAACCTTAACCCTAACCCTAACCCTAAAACCCTAGCTAGCTAATCCTAAACCCTAAACCCTAATTAAACCCTACATATATATAGGCCAACGACACTAAATTGCGCATCAAGCAGGCGACCAACTAATTAGCGCTAATAAATTAATTAACTTTGTTGAATCTCGACAAGTTCTCTCGAATGAAAACACATTTGATTAAGTTGCCTCATAATATATATACAATTAGTGTGCATACGCGCATGGCATACCTTGCACATATCATTCGTGCATATATTTCAATATATATCTGAACATATTCTTGGGGATAAATATATATATTTCAATCTTTCTCTCTCGATCTATATATATATCGTTGGTGGCCAAAAAACACACTTATATATACGCATGCAATTTATGCGCAAAGGCGCGGGTGCCTCTAATAATGTGTGTGTGCACTCGATCGATGATCCCTAAACCTTAAACCCTAAAACCCTAATCCCTAATCCCTAATTATACCCTAAACATACACCCTAAACACCCTAAACACTAAACCCTAAACCCTAGACCCTAAACCCTAAACAGTACACCCTAAACCCTAAACCCTAAACCCTAACCCTAGACCCTAAACCCTAATTAAACACTAAACCCCAAACCCCAAACCCTAAACCCTAAACCCTAGACCCTAAACCCTAATTAATTAACCTTAACCCTAACCCTAACCCTAACCCTAAAACCCTAGCTAGCTAATCCTAAACCCTAAACCCTAATTAAACCCTATATAAATATAGGCCAACGACACTAAATTGCGCATCAAGCAGGCGACCAACTAATTAGCGCTAATAAATTAGTTAACTTGTTGAATCTTGACAAGTTCTCTCGAATGAAAACACATTTGATTAAGTTGCCTCATAATATATATACAATTAGTGTGCATGCGCGCATGGCATACCTTGCACATATCATTTGTGCATATATTTCAATATATATTTGAACATATTCTTGGGGATAAATATATATATTTCAATCTTTCTCTCTCGATCTATATATATATATCGTTGGTGGCCAAAAAACACACTTATATATACGCATGCACTTTATGCGCAAAGGCGCGGGTGCCTCTAATAATGTGTGTGTGCACTCGATCGATGATCCCTAAACCTTAAACCCTAAAACCCTAATCCCTAATTATACCCTAAACGTACACCCTAAACACCCTAAACACTAAACCCTTAACCCTAGACCCTAAACCCTAAACACTACACCCTAAACCCTAAACCCTAAACCCTAACCCTAGACCCTAAACCCTAATTAAACACTAAACCCCAAACCCCAAACCCTAAACCCTAGACCCTAAACCCTAATTAATTAACCTTAACCCTAACCCTAATCCTAAAACCCTAGCTAGCTAATCCTAAACCCTAAACCCTAATTAAACCCTACATATATATATAGGCCAACGACACTAAATTGCGCATCAAGCAGGCGACCAACTAATTAGCGCTAATAAATTAATTAACTTGTTGAATCTTGACAAGTTCTCTCGAATGAAAACACATTTGATTAATTTGCCTCATAATATATATACAATTAGTGTGCATGCGCGCATGGCATACCTTGCACATATGATCATTCGTGCATATATTTCAATATATATCTGAACATATTCTTGGGGATAAATATATATATTTCAATCTTTCTCTCTCGATCTATATATATATCGTAGGTGGCCAAAAAAGACACTTATATATACGCATGCACTTTATGCTCAAAGGCGCGGGTGCCTCTAATACTGTGTGTGTGCACTCGATCGATGATCCCTAAACCTTAAACCCTAAAACCCTAATCCCTAATCCCTAATTATACCCTAAACGTACACCCTAAATTAACACCCTAAACACTAAACCCTAAACCCCTAGACCCTAAACCCTAAACACTACACCCTAAACCCTAAACCCTAACCCTAAACCCCAACCCCAAACCCTGCTAAACCCTAAACCCTAGGCCCTAAACCCTAATTAATTAACCTTAACCCTAACCCTAAAACCCTAGCTAGCTAACCCTAAACCCTAAACCCTAATTAAACCCTACATATATATATATAGGCCAACGACACTTAATAAATTGCGCCTCAAGCAGGCGACCAACTAATTAGCTAGCGCGCTGATAAATTAATTAACTTGAATCTTGACAAGTTCTCTCGAATGAAAACACATTTGATTAAGTTGCCTCATAATATATATACAATTAGTGTGCATGCGCGCATGGCATACGTACCTTGCACATATCATTTGTGCATATATTTCAATATATATCTGAACATATTTCTTTGGGATAAATATATATATTTCAATCTTTCTCTCTCGATCTATATATATATCGTTGGTGGCCAAAAAACACACATATATATACGCATGCACTTTATGCGCAAAGGTGCGGGTGCCTCCAATAATGTGTGTGTGCACTCGATCGATGATCCCTAAACCTTAAACCCTAAAACCCTAATCCCTAATCCCTAATTATACCCTAAACGTACACCCTAAATTAACACCCTAAACACTAAACCCTAAACCCTAAACCCTAAACCCTAAACACTACACCCTAAACCCTAAACCCTAACCCTAGACCCTAAACCCTAAACACTAAACCCCAAACCCCAAACCCTAAACCCTAAACCCTAAACCCTAGACACTAAACCCTAATTAATTAACCTTAACCCTAACCCTAACCCTAAAACCCTAGCTAGCTAATCCTAAACCCTAAACCCTAATTAAACCCTACATATATATATATAGGTCAATGACACTTAATTGCGCATCAAGCAAGCGAACAACTAATTAGCGCTGATAAATGAATTAACTTGAATCTTGACAAGTTCTCTCGAATGAAAACACATTTGATTAAGTTGCCTTATAATATATATATAATTAGTGTGCATGAGCGCATGGCATACCTTGCACATATCATTCGTGCATATATTTCAATATATATCTGAACATATTCTTGGGGATAAATATATATATTTCAATCTCTCTCTCTCGATCTATATATATATCGTTGGTGGCCAAAAAACACACTTATATATACGCATGCACTTTATGCACAAAGGCGCGGGTGCCTCTCTAATAATGTGTGTGTGCACTCGATCGATGATCCCTAAATCTTAAACCCTAAAACCCTAATCCCTAATCCCTAATTATACCCTAAACATACACCCCCTAAACACCCTAAACACTAAACCCTAAACCCTAAAGCCCTAAACCCTAAACCCTAAACACTAAACCCTAAACCCTAAACCCTAACCCTAACCCTAACCCCTAGCTAGCTAACCCTAAACCCTAAACCCTACATATATAGGCCAACGACACTTAATTGCGCATCAAGCAGGCGACCAACTAATTAGCGCTGATAAATTAATTAACTTGATTCGTGCATATATTTCAATATATTTTTGAACATATTCTTGGGGATATATATATATTTAAATCTCTCTGTTATCTCGATCTATATATCGTTGGTGGCCAAGAAACACACTTATATATATACGCATGCACTTTATGCGCAAAGGCGCGGGTGCCTCTAATAATGTGTGTGTGCACTCGATCGTTGATCCCTAAACCTTAAACCCTAAAACCCTAATCCCTAATCCCTAATTATACCCTAAACGTACACCCTAAACACCCTAAACACTAGACCCTAAACCCTAGACCATAAACCCTAAATGTACACCCTAAACACCCTAAACAATAAACCCTAAACCCTAAACCCTAGACCCTAAACCCTAGACCGTAAACCCTAACCCTAAAACCCTAGCTAGCTAACCCTAAACCCTAAACCCTAATTAAACCCTACATATATATATAGGCCAACGACACTTAATTGCTCATCAAGTAGGCGACCAATTAACTAATTAGTGCTGATAAATTAATTAACTTGATTTTTGACAAGTTCTCGATCTCGAATGAAAACACATTTGATTAAGTTGTCTCATAATATATATATAATTAGTGTGCATGTGCGCATGGCATACCTTGCATATCATTCGTGCATATATTTCAATACATGTTTGAAGATATTCTTGGGGATATATATATTTCAATCTCTCTCTCTCTCGATCTATATATCGTTGGTGGCCAAGAAACACACTTATATATATACACATGTACTTTAATTTATTTGCCTCACAATATATATAATAAATATGCATGCATGGCCTAACCATGTATGCTTATATATGTGTTTAATTTGGAGATTTCAATCACTCTCTCGCCGCTCTCTCGTTGGTGGCCAACAACACACACATGCACTTTGTGCGCAAAGACGCGCATGTGCCTCTAATAATGTGTGCGCAGTCGATCGGTCTAGTTTTGATTAATCATAGCACACAAATATAGAAGTTGTATTTGAATCCACACAACCCTAATCTAAAACACATAGCCCCTAACATGGCCTAATTAACTGACCCCTTCTCTCTAGCTAATTAGTGGAAATTGCACAAAATCAAAAGGGGTCCCTCACTAATTATACATATATATCTAGATTGTGATAAACTTTTGCCCCATATTTGGTGGATGGGTGCATCTTGGCATGTAAAACAGTTAATGTTTGCAAATGGCGTTGTCAAAATTTATGTACAAATGATTTCTTTCCATCCAAAGTGCATAAAATGGGAGTTTTAATGAAGAAGGTACAAATAAAACAGCTCAACATGCCTCCACATCCCGATTTTCACAGGAAGTAGAGCATATTTAAAGGATAATTCCAGAGTTTTACTATTTTTCAAGCAACTTTGCTAATTTCCACCCACTCACATGACTTTATGTCGATTTAACGAAAATAGGGCGAATTTAAACTACATGGGCGGGATAGTTTGAATTGTGCGCGCGGCAAAGGGAACCGCCTATTCCTCAACCTTGTGCACGGCAAATTACACACGCAACTCCATTAAACACCACCTACCGGGCGGCCCCGCCGCATGACCCCCCACCCACCGCTACACAACTTATCCCCGTCCGTGCGAAGAGCTTCCCCTCCCCGTCCCGTCCGTGCGAAGAAGAAGCTTCCCCTCCCCGTCGTTCTTCTCGAGACGCACCGGCGGTCAAGTTGATCCACGGTAGGGTTGCTATCTCTAGCTCAATCACGCATCGGGCAAGACGGCCCAACGATTTATATTTTCTTGATGCTGCTAAAAAAAATCGTCAGTATGCTCAAACTAATTGGCACTTTATAGTTTTCCGCTCGATTTGTCCTCGATCAATTTGTTCATTTGCGTGGGCATATAGAGTCAGTTCTTCACTCGATCCGTTAATTTGCTGAAATGCCATGGCAGAGATTTGTACACGATCTGTTTGCTAAAATGTCGATGGGCATTTTTTGTTTTATACTCGACATGATTGCTGAAATGCATAATCATGTACTAGTATAGTTTTGTACTCGATGGATATACATTTCCTACTTCGCCTTAAATTAATCACCAACCATTGTATCTCATAATTAAACAGATGGACAGAACTTGGATACTGCATGGACACTTATGTTCCCCTTCATATATAAATGGTGTTCAACCCTTTATGGGGTTTATTAGAGCTCATGAAGGTCACGACCTGGACGTGTATTGCCCGCGCTGCACATGTATGAATGGTGAGAAGAGGCCTCACCATGTAGTGGAAGATCATTTACACATTTTTGGGATGGACCGCACATATGTTAGGTGGGTTTATCATGGTGAACCACATAATGATCCTTCAAATGGAGAAGCGAGATCTTGCTCACACCTGTATGTGTCTTTGGCATATGTAGTTAATTATTTATATTGATGCTGCCGTTGTTTCGATCAATAGTTTGCATTGCTGTGCAAGTTCTGTACTCAAATTTAACTTGTTGCAGATGGATGGACGGGAAGGAGAGAAAAGGCGCTTGCTTCAGGAACCGGGTTTCAGCTCTGGGACATGTGCTGTGCCAGATGAGAAGGTAAATATGTAAAACGGCATTTGTTCAGGTTGTATCCCTTAGATGTTTGTCTAATCTGTTGATGTACTAATTGCAGAAGCATAGAGTTGAAGAGGTCTCTCAGTTTGATGGGAGATTTGAAGATGAATCTCAGTTTGATGCACCTGTGGATGGTACTGATGACGGGCCTTTCATAGACGAAGGTCCTGCACCTGAGATTATCCAGCCTACAGAAGGAGGCCGTGGACCGAGTACACAGCTTTGCGTTGAAGTGGATGCACGCCCAGAGATCATCAGTGGCGTCCGGGTAGTCTCAAGACCACCCAGCCCTGATGCACCTGTGGATGGTACTGATGACGAGCCTTTCATAGACGAAGGTCCTGCACCTGAGATTATCCAGCCTACAGAAGGAGGCCGTGGACCGAGTACACAGCTTTGCGTTGAAGCGGATGCACGCCCGGAGATCATCAGGGGCGTCCCGGTAGTCTCAGGACCACCTAGCCCTGATGCAAAATGTTGAGCTACTTTATGATTCGTACTCTTATGTTCTGGTGCTGTAGTATGTACTATCTTTGTTATGATTTGTACGCCTTTGGCGCTAGAACTATAATTAAGCATTCAGTGGATGATCGCGTTGCAAAATTTGACACCCACACAATCAGTTCATCGTATGAGTAGTAGCATAATTACTTCTACAGCCAGTCCTGCCAGCGCATTAATTGGTAGCATGAAACACTTTCAGGCACTCCCCTCTGATTCATATTAATTGACTCAATTTTTTCTAGATATGGATGTATCTAGATGCATTTGTTAACTAGACTGACAAACTTGAGTCACTTAATATGAATCGGTGTAAACCGCCCAAGTCCTCCAGCAGCTAGTTTATTGACTCTGGACTCCAAGCCTCTCGCGGCAAGCCATCGACGAAGCTTTGACCAGATCTTGGCCCGCTTTTTTTTGCGAATAGCAAAGCTTTGACCAGTTCCTCTCGGGATACAGCACGCCGGTGAGCTTGCACGGTTGCCATGAGCACTTTCCGGCGAAACTTCCTCTGCAGCGCCCTGATACGTCTCCGACGTATCGATAATTTCTTATGTTCCATGCCACATTATTGATGTTATCTACATGTTTTATGCACACTTTATGTCATATTCGTGCATTTTCTGGAACTAACCTATTAACAAGATGCCGAAGTGCCAGTTCCTATTTTCTGTTGTTTTTGGTTTCAGAAATCCTAGTAATGAAATATTCTCGGAATCGGACGAAATCAACGCCCAGGTTCCTATTTTGCCCGGAAGCATCCAGAACACCCGAGAGCCGCCAGAGAGGGGGCACAGGCCCACCAAACCCTAGGCCGGCGCGGCCAGGGGGGGCCCGCGCCACCCTATGGTGTGGGCACCCCTTCGACCCTCTGGCGCCGCCTCTTTGCCTATTTAAATCCTCCGTCGCGAAAACCCTGATACGTTCGACGAAACCCACAGAAACCTTCCAGAGCCGCCGCCATCGCGAAGCCAAGATCTGGGGGACAGGAGTCTCTGTTCCGGCACGCCGCCGGAACGGGGAAGTGCCCCCGGAAGGCTTCTCCATCGACACCGCTGCCATCTCCACCGCCATCTTCATCACTGCTGCTGCTCCCATGAGGAGGGAGTAGTTCTCCATCGAGGCTCGGGGCTGTACCGGTAGCTATGTGGTTCATCTCTCTCCTATGTGCTTCAATACAATAATCTCATGAGCTGCCTTACATGATTGAGATTCATATGATGATGATTGTAATCTAGATGTCGTTATGCTAGTCAAGTGAATTTTACTTATGTGATCTCCGGAGACTCCTTGTCCCACGTGTGTAAAGGTGACAGTGTGTGCACCGTGTGGGTCTCTTAGGCTATATTTCACATAATACTTATTCACTGTTATGAATGGCATAGTGAAGTGCTTATTTATATCTCTTTATGATTGCAATGTATTTGTATCACAATTTATCTATGTGCTACTCTAGCAATGTTATTAAAGTAGTTTTATTCCTCCTACACGGTGTAATGGTGACAGTGTGTGCATCCGTGTTAGTACTTGGTTTATGCTATGATCATGATCTCTTGTAGATTGCGAAGTTAACTATTGCTATGATAGTATTGATGTGATCTATGCCTCCTTTCTTAGCATGAAGGTGACAGTGTGCATGCTACGTTAGTACTTGGTTTAGTCGTATTGATCTATCTTACACTCTAAGGTTACTTAAATATGAACATTGAATTGTGGAGCTTGTTAACTCCGGCATTGAGGGTTCGTGTAATCCTACGCAATGTGTTCATCATCCAACAAGAGTGTTGAGTATGCATTTATCTATTCTGTTATGTGATCAATGTTGAGAGTGTCCACTAGTGAAAGTCTAATCCCTAGGCCTTGTTCCTAAATACTGATATCGCTGCTTGTTTACTGTTTTACTGCGTTACTACTGCTGCGTTACTACTGCTTGTTTACTGTCCTGGGCAAAGCACTTTTCTGGTGCCGTTGCTACTGCTCATACTTATTCATACCACCTGTATTTCACTATCTCTTCGCCGAACTAGTGCACCTATTTGGTGTGTTGGGGACACAAGAGACTTCTTGCTTTGTGGTTGCAGGGTTGCATGAGAGGGATATCTTTGACCACTTCCTCCCTGAGTTCAATAAACCTTGGGTGATCCACTTAAGGGAAAACTTGCTGCTGTCCTACAAACCTCTGCTCTTGGAGGCCCAACACTGTCTACAGGAAAAGGAGGGGGCGTAGACATCAAGCTATTTTCTGGCGCCGTTGCCGGGGAGGAAAGGTAAAAGGTACTCACACTCCGGATCTCGGCTACTAAGCTATTTTCCGGCGTCGTAAGTACTCGAAGCTATTTTTTTTAGATCCTGCAATTGCATCTTTTTGTTTCTTGTTTACACTAGTTTGGCATAATGGACAAGAATGAGCTTCTTATGCTATTTCCTGATTTAAAACATGGATTGTTTGATGCGAAAATTAAAAAACCTATGGAATCTTATTTGCATGCTGGTAGTAATATTAGTATGAACGCTTTGAACACCATTGTTGATAATGATATAGAAAGTTCTAAGCTTGGGGAAGCTGGTTTTCATGATCTTTCTAGTCCCCCAAGCATTGAGGAGAAAATTTTCTTTGATGATACTTTGCCTCCTATTTATGATGATTATAATGATAGTAGTCTTTTGGTGCCGCCTACTATGGAGAGTAAATTTTGTTGTGATTATACTATGCCTCCTACACTTGATGAGAATGATAATGATAGCTACTTTGTTGAATTTGCTCCCACTACAACTAATAAAATTGATTATGCTTATGTGAAGAGTAATAATTTTATGCATGAGACTCATGATAAGAATGCTTTATGTGATAGTTATATTGTTGAGTTTGCTCATGATGCTACTGGATATTATTATGAGAGAGGAAAATATGGTTGTAGAAATTTTCATGTTACTAAAACACCTCTCTATGTGCTGAAATTTTTGAAGCTATACTTGTTTTATCTTCCTATGCTTGTTACTTTGCTCTTCATGAACTTGTTTATTTACAAGATTCCCATGCATAGGAAGCATGTTAGACTTAAATGTGTTTTGAATTTGCCTCTTGATGCTCTCTTTTGCTTCAAATACTATTTCTTATGAGTGCATCATTAAAACTGCTGAGCCCATCTTAATGGCTATAAAGAAAGAACTTCTTGGGAGATAACCCATGTGTTATTTTGCTACAGTACTTTGTTTTATATTTGTGTCTTGGAAGTTGTTTACTACTGTAGAAACCTCTCCTTATCTTAGTTTTGTGTTTTGTTGTGCCAAGTGAAGCCTCTAATCGAAGGTTGATACTAGATTTGGATTTCTGCGCAGAAACAGATTTCTATCTGTCACGAATCTGGGCTGTTTTCTCTGTAGAAAAATCAGAAAAATATGCCAATTTACGTGTGTGTTCCTCATATATGTACGCAACTTTCATTAGTTTTGAGTTTTCTGATCTGAGCAACGGAAGTATTTATTAAAAATTCGTCTTTACAGACTGTTCTGTTTTGACAGATTCTGCATTTTATTTCGCATTGTTTCTTTCGCTGTGTTGGGTGGATTTCTTTGTTCCATTACCTTCCAGTAGCTTTGAGCAATGTACAGAAGTGTTAAGAATGATTGTGTCACCTCTGAACATGTGAGTTTTTGATTATGTACTAACCCCTCTAATGAAGTTTATGAGAAGTTTGGTGTGAAGGAAGTTTTCAAGGGTCAAGAGAGGAGGATGATATACTATGATCAAGAAGAGTGAAAGCTCTAAGCTTGGGGATGCCCCGGTGGTTCACCCCTGCATATATCAAGAAGACTCAAGCGTCTAAGCTTGGGGATGCCCAAGGCATCCCCTTCTTCATCGACAAATTATCAGGTTCCTTCTCTTGAAACTATATTTTTATTCGGTCACATCTTATGCACTTTGCTTGGAGCGTCTGTATGTTTCTTATTTTTGTTTGTGTTTGAATAAATTGGATTACATCATGCTTGTGTGGGAGAGAGACACGCTCCGCTGTTGCATATGAACACATGTGTTCCTAGCTTTTAATATTCATGGCGAAGTTTCTTCTTCGTTAAATTGTTATATGGTTGGAATTGGAAAATGATACATGTAGTAATTGCTATAAATGTCTTGGATAATGTGATACTTGGCAATTGTTGTGCTCATGTTTAAGCTCTTGCATCATATGCTTTTCACCCATTAATGAAGAAATACATAGAGCATGCTGAAATTTGGTTTGCATATTTGGTTTCTCTAAAGTCTAGATAATTTCTAGTATTGAGTTTGAACAACAAGGAAGACGGTGTAGAGTCTTATAATGTTTTCAATATGTCTTTTATGTGAGTTTTGCTGCACCGGTTCATCCTTGTGTTTGTTTCAAATAAGCCTTGCTAGCCTAAACCTTGTATCGAGAGGGATTACTTCTCATGCATCCAAAATCCTTGAGCCAACCACTATGCCATTTGTGTCCACCATATCTACCTACTACATGGTATTTCTCCGCCATTCCAAAGTAAATTGCTTGAGTGCTACCTTTAAACAATTCAAAATTTATCACCTCTGATTTGTGTCAATGTTTTATAGCTCATGAGGAAGTATGTGGTGTTTATCTTTCAATATTGTTGGGCAACTTTCACCAATGGACTAGTGGCTTCATCCGTTATCCAATAATTTTGCAAAAAGAGCTGGCAATGGGATTCCCAGTCCCAAATTAATTAACAAAAATAAACACTCCTCCATGGTATGTGATTGTTGGACGGCACCCGAAGGATTCGGTCAGCCATGGCTTGTGTAAGCAAAGGTTGGGAGGAGTGTCATCGTAATAAAACTAAAATAAAAAGGCACTCCTTCATGGTATGAGATTGTTGGTAGGCACCCGAGGATTCGGTTAGCCATGGTTTGTGAAAGAAAGGTTGGAAGGAGTGCCACCCAAAATAAAATAAAATGGGAGCCGCTCTTTGAAGGTTTGTCTGGCAAGGGGGTTAGAGTACCCGCTACCATTCGTTGACAACAACATACACCTCTCAAAACTTTATTTTTATGCTCTCTTTATGTTTTCAAAATAGAAGCTCTAGCACAAATATAGCAATCGATGCTTTCCTCTTTGAAGGACCATTCTTTTACTTTTATTGTTGAGACAGTTCACCTATTTCTCTCCATCTCAAGAAGCAAACACTTGTGTGAACTGTGCATTGATTCCTACATACTTGCATATTGCACTTATTATATTACTCTATGTTGACAATATCCATGAGATATACATGTTATAAGTTGAAAGCAACCGCTGAAACTTAATCTTCCATTGTGTTGCTTCAATGCCTTTACTTTGAATTATTGCTTTATGAGTTAACTTTTATGCAAGACTTATTGATGCTTGTCTTGAAATTACTATTCATGAAAAGTCTTTGCTTTATGATTCAGTTGTTTACTCATGTCATTTACCATTGTTTGATCGCTGCATTCATTACATATGCTTACAATAGTATGATCAAGTTTATGATGGCATGTCACTCCAGAAATTATCTTTGTTATCGTTTTACCTGCTCGGGACGAGCAGAACTAAGCTTGGGGATGCTCATACGTCTCCGACGTATCGATAATTTCTTATGTTCCATGCCACATTATTGATGTTATCTACATGTTTTATGCACACTTTATGTCATATTCGTGCATTTTCTGGAACTAACCTATTAACAAGATGCCGAAGTGCCGATTCTTTGTTTCTGCTGTTTTTGGTTTCAGAAATCCTAGTAACGAAATATTCTCGGAATCGGACGAAATCAACGCCCAGGTTCCTATTTTGCCCGGAAGCATCCAGAACACCCGAGAGCCGGCAGAGAGGGGGCACAGGCCCACCAAACCCTAGGCCGGCGCGGCCAGGGGGCCCGCGCCACCCTATGGTGTGGGCACCCCTTCGACCCTCTGGCGCCGCCTCTTCGCCTATTTAAAGCCTCCGTCGCGAAAACCCTGATACGTTCGACGAAACCGACAGAAACCTTCCAGAGCCGCCGCCATCGCGAAGCCAAGATCTGGGGGACAGGAGTCTCTGTTCCGGCACGCCGCCGGAACGGGGAAGTGCCCCCGGAAGGCTTCTCCATCGACACCGCTGCCATCTCCACCGCCATCTTCATCACTGCTGCTGCTCCCATGAGGAGGGAGTAGTTCTCCATCGAGGCTCGGGGCTGTACCGGTAGCTATGTGGTTCATCTCTCTCCTATGTGCTTCAATACAATAATCTCATGAGCTGCCTTACATGATTGAGATTCATAGGATGATGATTGTAATCTAGATGTCGTTATGCTAGTCAAGTGAATTTTACTTATGTGATCTCCGGAGACTCCTTGTCCCACGTGTGTAAAGGTGACAGTGTGTGCACCGTGTGGGTCTCTTAGGCTATATTTCACAGAATACTTATTCACTGTTATGAATGGCATAGTGAAGTGCTTATTTATATCTCTTTATGATTGCAATGTATTTGTATCACAATTTATCTATGTGCTACTCTAGCAATGTTATTAAAGTAGTTTTATTCCTCCTACACGGTGTAATGGTGACAGTGTGTGCATCCATGTTAGTACTTGGTTTATGCTATGATCATGATCTCTTGTAGATTGCGAAGTTAACTATTGCTATGATAGAGTTGATGTGATCTATGCCTCCTTTCTTAGCATGAAGGTGACAGTGTGCATGCTACGTTAGTACTTGGTTTAGTCGTATTGATCTATCTTACACTCTAAGGTTACTTAAATATGAACATTGAATTGTGGAGCTTGTTAACTCCGGCATTGAGGGTTCGTGTAATCCTACGCAATGTGTTCATCATCCAACAAGAGTGTAGAGTATGCATTTATCTATTCTGTTATGTGATCAATGTTGAGAGTGTCCACTAGTGAAAGTCTAATCCCTAGGCCTTGTTCCTAAATACTGATATCGCTGCTTGTTTACTGTTTTACTGCGTTACTACTGCTGCGTTACTACTGCTTGTTTACTGTCCTGGGCAAAGCACTTTTCTGGTGCCGTTGCTACTGCTCATACTTATTCATACCACCTGTATTTCACTATCTCTTCACCAAACTAGTGCACCTATTTGGTGTGTTGGGGACACAAGAGACTTCTTGCTTTGTGGTTGCAGGGTTGCATGAGAGGGATATCTTTGACCTCTTCCTCCCTGAGTTCGATAAACCTTGGGTGATCCACTTAAGGGAAAACTTGCTGCTGTCCTACAAACCTCTGCTCTTGGAGGCCCAACACTGTCTACAGGAAAAGGAGGGGGCGTAGACATCACGCCCTCAAGCCGCCGCTGCGGGACAGCACGCAGTGCCTCGAGGTGGACGGAACGGACGAACTCGGGATCTCAGGGCGGGGGGGTCCGCCTCGTCCGGGAACGATCTCCAGCGGGTTAACGAGGACATGCATGGCGGCCAGGGGATTTGGTTTTTTTTGTTGTTGTTTGAGCTTGGGATTTGGGGTTTTTTCGGATAGGGGAGGAGGAACCGAGGAAGAGGAAGGAACAGCCCGCGTGCTTGGCGCTTGGCAGTGTGCTTGAATTTCGAATTTTTGTGAAATGTTTCATTTCCCCGCTACAATTCGGGGGTTTTCTTGACGCGCCAATGCGTCCCGCCGTGCAGGTTCAAGTGAATTTGGGGTGCCACACTATGGGCCCCAGTTTTCAGTGAGACATGTAATGACTAGTCACATCAGTAAGTTCACTGTGTAATAAAATATGTTACCCCTCCCCTTTATGTAGCCCTCTTTGTCTCTCCCGATCGAGTGCAGACAGCCGACGGATGCAAGACGCTAGCTCGATCCCCTCCTTTCGCCTCCACCGTCCAGGCATCCAGCTTGGAGGGGCAAGCTGCATCTAGACCAAGCGGATTAGGTAGTACTAGTAATGCTCTTTCCTTTCTCGAGATCGGTTCTTTTTTCCTCACCTCGATATCTTGCGCATCTACTATTCCTATTCTGGGTGAAGGGGTGTCTTTCTGGTCACCCTCGCGCTGGGAGTGATTGATGGGGGTGGGGGCGGGGGCTACCTTTGCTTGGATTGGGGTGTTCTTCCTTTATTTGTCGACATTTGCAACCTTTGTAGTTTCTGCAGATCCTCAATGTATCTTTTGTCAGCTTGTACAGGAAAGGAAATACCTCGGTGGTGGTGGGGGGCAATGGAGCGTAAGGCCACCACGCATGTGGGCAGTTGGCTGAGCCTGAGCTGCGTCCCCAGCCTCACAAAGCAGGTACTCCGTTTGCTTATCCACTCTGTCTGTCTGCATCCTCAATCTGTTCCTGTTCTGGAAGATGCTTAAAGTAGCACATGTCTTCAGTTGTTTGTGCATAAAGCCTCTGTGACACCATGCTCTATATTCTCTGTATCAGGTTGGTACCTCCATGTTCCGTGCTGAGGCTATGGGGAACGAGAATAGCGCCCCACCTGCTACAGGAGCATGGCCCGGTCTGCAGCACAAGAAGCGAAATGCCACTGCCGAGCTGGGCAGGGACCGCCGAGGGGTAATTTTTTTTTAACCAACTTACCATGATGTAGTCTGAATCTAATACTCCCTCAGATCCAAATTAATTGACTCAACTATCTGTAGATACGGATGTATCTAGATGTGTTTTTAGCTCTAGATACTACTACCTCCATCCCAAAGCTTAGGGATTATATTATTTTTAGAAAGTCAAACTATACCATGTTTGACTAAGCTTTTACCAAAAATCATTAACATGCAAAATACAAAATTAATATCATTAAATAGGTTGTGAAATATATTTTCCTACGGTATCTACACAATATTATATTTGTTGATAGAATGTTCTAAAATTTTGGTCAAACTTTACTTGTTTTGATTTCTCAAAAATAAATAAGCCTTAAGCTTTGGGATGGAGGTATCTAGACAAAGCTGAGTCAACTGGAGTAGTTTTTTTTTGTCTGCCCATAGCTAGTGTTCATGGTGCAAAAGGCTAAGAGCATCCACTATATGCATCAGTCTATGTCATACAGTAATTCAATATCACTGCTGAGGTCTGCCTTTTGTTTTGCTATTCATATGCAGACTGAAACTTTAGGGCCTTTACTCAAAAGGAAGATCAAAACTGCGGCTGATCAGGCTGCCAGTATGTTGATGCCGCCCCCATCTTCTAAATGCCTCTACAAGCACAAGGCCACGCGCCCGCTGGGTGGTGATCTTTTAATGAATATGGTATATTTTCTTAATCCACAAAACATGCCTTGATATTTGTCTGTTTATTGTCGGTTTTTTCTAATGCTTGCCAAAAGTTTACAACAACAACAACAACAACCAAGCCTTTCAGTCCCAAACAAGTTGGGGTAGGCTATAGTTGAAGCCCATAAGATCTCGAAGCCAAAAGTTTAGAAACACCAAATTCGTTTGCTTACAATCATCATACAGTAATGTTCATCTACTCTCCAGTTCCCCTAACCCAACAAAAAATGATGTTAATTACGATTTTTAGATTAAAAGAGCACTATTAGGCGCTGTTAATTACGATTTTGAGATTAAATGTCATTTGCAATTGCTAATTACAATTTTGAGGCAAATGATTAGTTTAACCTTGATCTGTTCCGCTCTCCATTTTTCCCAACCGAAAAAATGTAACCATTCCATTCCTCTGAAATGGAACCATTCCATTCCATTCCACGCTGTTTCAGAACCGAACACACCCTTGCATTGTTGTGAACTGTTGTCCATACACAGCCATACCCTTCCACTTACATCCAAGACTATATGCATCGATCTGTCTGAGTCATTCAATATCACCGCCGAGATCTGTTCCCATTCTTATGCAGGCTGAAACTGCTGCGCCTTTACTCAAGTGGATGCAAAATGAGGCTGATGAGGCTGCTGTGAGGACGATGGTGCCGGCACCATCATCCGAAAACCTCTACAAGCACGAGGCCATGGGCCAGCTGGGTGGTGACCTTTTAATGAATCTGGTATATTTTCTTAATCCACATACATGATTTTATTATTATCTGTTTAATTACTATTGGCTTTGCCTAATGCTTACCAAAAGTTCAGAAACACTGCGTTTGCTTACAATCATCATACACTAATTTTTCACTTTTCAGTCTGTCTCATCCAAAGATATAAACTGTTGAGTTCCGTTGGCTTCTTTTGTAATCATTTGCATTGTTGTCAATCGTTGTCTATGCACAACCCTATTCTTCCACTTACATCCCGCACTTTTTGCATCAGTCCATCTCATAGATTTATTAAATATCAATGATGAGTTCTGTTGCTATTCATATGCAGGATGAAGCTTCTGTGCCTCTACTCAAATGGATAAAAAATGATCCTGATGAGGCTGCGTGAAGATGATGGTGCCGCCACCATCTTCTCGAAAACCTCCTCAAGCACAAGGCCACGGGCCACTGGTGGTATCCTTTTTAAGCAGGTATATTTTCTTAATCCTCATACATGATTTGATTTGTCTGTTTATTGCCGGCTTTGTCTAATTATGCTTACCAATAGTTCATAAACACACACAACCCTATTCTTCCACTTACATCCAGCACTATATGCATCAGTGTCTCATAGATTCATTTTATATATCACTCGCTGATGTCTCGTTGCTCATCAATTTTCATATGCATCGAAACCTGCTAAGCCTTCATTGGTCAAAAGGATTGCAACCGCTGCTGATGAGGCATCTGCAGAGGCTGCCACCAAGTTACTGTCACCCCACCTTCGGATGCTTATATAAGCTCAAGTCCAAGGACCAGCCGGGCCGTAACCATCCAAGGGTTCGGGTATATTTTCTTAAGCCACATATACATGCCATGATTTATTTACGATATTATCACCGACTCTGTCTCTCGCTTCTTGGAATTCGGAAACGCCAAATTAGCATGCTTATATTCATCATACACTAAATTTTGACTGCTCGGTTGTAACATAGTGTTATGCACTCGCTTGTCAACATTTGCATTGCTCTGAACTATGCACTTTACACAACCTAATTCTTCCACTTACATTCAGCGCTACGCACCAGTAGTACCTCCCATGTTTCCTTCACCATCCCGATGCCGAGCTTGCGGGAATATGGCGGGCCCATGTATATACCCCGCATATAACACCTCCTATGGCTCTATCTACCTTTCTAATAACTCCTTCACAGAGTTACAGGTATGTATTCTCAGTGGTTTAGCATGAATTGGCATATAGTAAAGTCTTGTTTTTAGTCTTCCTGCTTCTTACATTAGTATCAATTTTCACCGCAGATCGTACCTTGTGAACTTCGTCCAATGATTAACCAGATGTGTCCGCATGAAGGGTCTTTCACTATGCATGGCAATGGCAAATTGATGAACACCTACACGGTCTATGAGGTGTATGTCTACAAGACGCAGGCCATCACATATTTGTATGGACATGATTGGAGAAAGTTTGCTTTTGACTACGGTCTAAAGAAGGGCGACGAGCTGAGGATCAGAAACTCAAACGGGCAGATATACGTAACTGCTTACAGAGTTGGAGACACTTCCAAATATATAATATGTAACTTTTTTGTACTCATATCCTTTGATTACTGCATTCTGAGCAGTTGTTCTAAACCATTCCCTCTCGTTCTAGCTTGCTGGGTTTAACATGATCAAAGCTGCAGATCCCCTGATGGAACAGGAGCGGATGTCACAAAGGGCACCCACACCAGCACCGGCACCGGCTTCCCACTCTCCTGCATCAGCACCGGTTCCTGTACCAGCACCGTTTATTGCATCTACCCAGCAGGCCCCTACATCAGCATTGGTTCCTGTAGAGGCCCCATATACTACACCTGCCCAGCAGGCTCCCCGCATCAAGATCGGTTCCTCTAGCTGCACCGTTTACCGCACCTCGCCTCAGCCTCTCAGATCAAGCACCGGTTCCTCTAGAGGCACCGTTTATTGCACCTCGCCCAGCGGTCTCCGCATCGACACCAGCTCGTGTACCAGCCCAGGCTCCCGCACCTGCCCCACCCGGATCACCGAGGTCTCACTCATTGCCGTGGCCACCCGTGTGGTGACCAGGACGCATCCGAAGGCTATGTTCGTGAGTATATGACAAAGCATAACCGCTCTTATCTTGATGTCTTCTCTGCTCAAAGTCTCACATGGTTCAGTCTTCGATTGCATTGGTGCCATTGACTAATTTTTGTTGGTATCTCTTGCTTTGAATCAGAAATTGCCTAAAAGTATCGCCAAGGATCTCAATGCTGGCCGAAGGGGCAAGATTTCCCTCATCATGGAGAGTGAAGGTCTCACCGTGGAGGGACGGTACTCCGTCAGTCCCACAGATGGCCGCTTGGCTGTTACTTCCAGGTGGAAAAAGTTCATTGACGGTGCCAAACTTCGCATTGGATCAAAGTTGAAGGTCAAGATCTTTCGATGCCGCTGTGACATGCTGGTCATCAAGTTTGCGGTTGTCTAGTTCTATTGTCCCATGAGCCCTTAGCAAATGCATTTGTAGTTATACTTATATAAGGTTATCTTATCTCAATCGCTAATTAATTGTATGGGTGGTAAAACTCTGGCAAGCTTTTGCTCTTAGCAAGTATGTATGTATGATCAGCTATTATGATAACTAATGTTTGTGTTCATCTTAATTTGCATTTCCGTTTTAGAAAAAAACTTAATTTCTATTTTGGCTGACCTGTTAGAGAACTATCAGATTGAATCCACAACATGATTCAAATAGATTCATTACACCAAGCCACATGTCTTGACCTTGCTATACACTAGTTCCATTAATCAGTGCAAGAAGGCTTACCTGAGCTGCCTGAACCACGGCATTCGAATCCACCTTAGCTATCTAGCTAGAAATACAACCTTTGCAGAAAGAGGATTTGCAGTACGGGGAGGCTGACATTGGGGACCCATGAGCCAGCAGCGTCGTCAACGTTTTAAAGGCGGCAGGAGATCGAAACAAAAAAAGCCAAAAATCAGTTGGTAAACAAAATCCAAGAAATGAAACTTTTACCTTTCTGAGAGGATGACATGCGGGACCCATGAGGCAAAGAAAGATCCTCAACTATTCCAAGGCGAGGGGATCAAAATAAAAATAGGAAATAGCCAGAAATTAATTAGGGTAAAAAATAAATCTATCAAAGGAAACCTTTATTGTTCATAGAGGATGACATGTGGGACCGACACCGCCTGCGTCGTCATGGTTTCAAAGGGGGCAGGGGATCAAAAGAAAAAGGCAAATAACCAGAAATTAGGGGTAAAAAATAAATCCAACAAAGGAAACTTTTATTGTTCATAGAGGATGACATGCGGGACCCATGAGCCAAAGCAGCTTCCTCAACGTTTCAAAGTCGGCATGAGATTGAAAGAAAAAGGCAAGTGACCAAATATCAGGAGCCAAAAATAATCCAAGAAAAGAAATTTTATTGTACATAGAGGATGACATACGGGTCCCATTTTGCAGCAGCGGTCTCAACATTTCCAAGGCGGCACAGACCAAAAGAAAAATGAAGTAGCCGTAAATCGTGGGGTGAAAAAAAATCCAAGAAAAGAAAGATTTCAATTGGGCTGCATCCTGGACATCCGGGCCTTCGAACTATCCCGCTGGGCCTTTTTACTCGTACAATTTCAGCCCACTCCAAAACAGGAAAGTTCGGATTTTTCTAAAAAAAAGGAAAGTCCTATGCTTCGCAAAAACACAAAACAAGGAGATTCAACATATAAGTTTGTTTATGTAAAAATAAAGATTTAATTTATCCGTTTGCAATAGCTCGTAGCGAAATACAATGTTTATTGTCTCGCAAAATAATCAAGATATCACATGTTTCTTGTACGGGAGGCCGACATCGGGGACCCATGAGCCAAGCAGCGTCGTCAACGTTTTAAAGGCAGCAGGGATGGAAAGAAAAAATAAACCAAAAATCTGTTGGTAAAAAATACAAGAAAAGAAACATTTTCGTTTCCGAGAGGATGACATGCGGGACCCATGAGGCAAGAACATCCTCGCCGTTTATTGTTCATAGAGGTTGACATGTGGGACCCGTGAGCAGCAGCGCTCGAACGTTTTAAAGGCTGCAGGAGATCGAAAGAAAAAATAAGCCAAAAATCGTTTGGTCAACAAAATCCAAGAAAAGAAACATTTACCATTCTGAGAGGATGACATGCGGGACCCATGAGGCAGCAGCATCCTCAACGATTCCAAGGCGACAGGGGATCAAAGGAAAAAAGGAAATATCCCGAAATTAATTAGGGGTTCAAAATAAATCCATCAAAGGAAACTTTTATTGTTCACGGAGGATGACATGTGGGACCGACCTGCCAGCTGCGTCGTCATCGTTTCAAAGGGGGCAGGAGATCAAAAGAAAAAGGCAAATAGCCAGAAATTAGGGGTCAAAAATAACTCCAAGAAAGGAAACTTTTATTGTTCGTAGAGGATGACATGCGGGACCCATGAGCCAGCAGCTTACTCAATGTTTCAAAGGCGGCATGAGATCGAAAGAAAAAGGCAAGTGACAAAATATCAGGAGCCAAAGATAATCCAAGAAAAAAACTTTATTGTACATAGAGGATGACATGCGGGTCCCAATTAGCAGCAGCGGTCTCAACGTTTCAAATGCGGCTTGAGATCAAAAGAGAAAGAAAGTTGATTGTACATAGAGGATGACATGCGGGTCCCATGAGTCAGCAGCTTACTCAACGTTTCCAAGGCGGCAGGGGATCAAAAGAAAAAGGAAATAGCCAAAAATCAGAGGGTGAAAAAAAACCCAAGAAAATAAACTTTTATAGCACATAGAGGATGACATGCGGGTCCCATGAGCCAGCAGGTTCCTCAACGTTTCAAACGTGGCATGAGATCGAAAGAAAAAGGCAAGTGACCAAATATCAGGAGCCAAAAATAATTCAAGAAAAGAAACTTGAGTGTACATAGAGGATGACATGCGGGTCCCATTTAGCAAGACGGTATCAACGTTTGAGAGGCTGCACGGGATCGAAAGAAAAAGGCAAGTGACCAAATATCAGGAGCCAAAAATAATCCAAGAAAAGAAATTTTAATGTAAATAGAGGATGACATGAGGGTCCCATGAGCTGCAGGGGTCCTCAACGTGGCATGAGATCGAAAGAAAAATGCAAGTGACCAAATATCAGGAGCCAAAAATAATTCAAGAAAAGAAACTTGATTGTACATAGAGGATGACATGCGGGTCCCATTTAGCAGCAGCGGTATCACCGTTTGAGAGGCTGCACGGGATCGAAAGAAAAAGGCAAGTGACCAAATATGAGGTTCCAAAAAAAATCCAAGAAAAGAAAGTTTTATAGTACATAGAGGATGACATGCGGGTCCCATTTAGCAGCAGCGGTCTCACCGTTTGAGAGGCGGCATGGGATCGAAAGAAAAAGGTAAGTGACCAAATATGAGGTGCCAAAAAAAATCCAAGAAAAGAAAGTTTTATAGTACATAGAGGATGACATGCGGGTCCCATTTAGCAGCAGCGGTATCACCGTTTGAGAGGCGGCAGGGGATCGAAAGAAAAAGGCAAGTGACCAAATTTGAGGTGCCAAAAAAAACTCCAAGAAAAGAAAGTTGATTGCTCATAGAGGATGACATGCGGGTCCCAATTAGCAGCATCGGTGTCAACGTTTCCAAGGCGGCAAGGGATCAAAAGAAAAAGGAAGTAGCCAGAAATCAGGGGGTCAAAAAAAATCCAAGAATAGAAAGAATTTTGGTTCATAGAGGATGACATGCGGGACCCATGATCCTGCATCGTAAACGGCTCGATCGGAGAGCGTTGAACGAGATGGCGCGATCGAGAAAAAAAACAATGCCAGAGAGGCTGCCATCTGGGCCCTACATCCCTCGGCGGTGCGGATTTGCGTTGACTCGGCCGGCGAACCCGAGAATTCGAGATGCACCACGTCCCGGGCCACCATACGCAACGTTTTGGCCGTTTTCGTCGGGCTAGGTGGCCTCAAAAACGAGAAAAAAAACGTTTTGACATGCACAACGGACAGACCCAAAATCGTCGGCCATGGTACACCAGCAACCATGACGCGACTTCAACTTCGTCGGCCATGGCAACTTTTCTTGTAGTGTAAGTACATGAGTGAGCCAACGGTCTGAGAATATCTCAATTGATCTACGACAATCCTCCGGTTCTTGCGTAATGTCACACTGGGATCATAAGGTGTTGGAGAAAACTTGCTATCAATATAGCCGAACCGGCTCAAGATCTTCTCAACATAATGGGATTGCATTAGAGTAATCCCACTCTCGTTCTTAATAAGCTTGATATTCAGAATCACATCATCTTCTCCCAGGTCTTTCATATCAAAACACTTTAACAAGAAAGACTTGACCTCATGTATTACTTTAATGTTTGTACCAAATATCAAAATATCATCCACATACAAACACAGTATAACACCTTCGCCCCCGCCATGGCGATAGTAAACGCACTTGTCAGCCTCATTGACAACAAAGCTTATAGAAGTTAAAGTTCTGTCAAACTTCTCATGCCATTGCTTAGGTGCTTGTTTCAGGACATATAAAGAATTCAGCAACTTGCACACCTTTCTTTCTTCACCTTTTACTAGAAACCCATCAGGGGTATCCATATAGATTGGACAGTGCTGAGCGTCCCCCGGGGGATCAAATCCCTCGATCCCCCGGGTCGCTAGCCGTCCGATGACACTAATCGGACCGTATATTGGGTCAACGCTCTCATGCGGACTCGGAAAGCAAAACGAAAAAGCAACTCACGAACGCATGTGCCTTCAGGGACTCCCGCCGCGTACCAATGTAGCGCTTCGGCCGCGCCGGCAGTACCGCCGCGCACGCCGGCAACCTCACCGACAGCGCCGCCGCCCACGCCGGCAACCTCACCTACAGCGCCGCTGCCCACGCCAGCGGACTTGCCGGCGATGTCAACTTCTTGGTAGCAAACTCGTCGCTCTTGGTAGCACCTCCGTCCCTAACTCCGGCGAGAAGTCCACCTTGTAGCATCCCAACTCCGGCGAGTAGCAAACGCCGGCAAGGATGGTAGCATTGATGCCATCCTTTTGTAGCATCTCCGCTCGCCTATGGTAGCGCCGGCGCCCTTCTTTTGTAGCATCTCCGCTCATCTATGGTAGCGCCGCCGCCCTCCATTTGTAGCATCTCCGCTCGCCTGTGGTAGCGCCGCCTCCTTCCATGGTAGCAGCAGCGTCCTTCTTTGGTAGCACATCTGCTCGCCTATGGTAGCACCGACGAAGTATGCTGGCAGCAACTCCGTGCGCCAACGGTAGCAACTCCATCCGCCGACGGTAGCAACTACGCCCACCGGTAGCAACTCCGCCCGCCGCTAGGAGCATGTGGCGCCCTTGCTTGCAGCACCTCGATGGGCGGCGCGTAGCTTGCAGCAGGCGGTGGAGGTCGAAAGAGGCGGCGGCCGCGCACAGAGCCGGAGCTCGGCGTGGGGCGGACGAGGGCGTTCCACTGCATGCGGATGAGGTCGGGAGAGAGACGGCAGCCGCGCGGCGCAGGTGGAGGCGGAGCTCGACGCAGCGCGCAAATATCGCCTTGTCGCGACGGCCCCATGGATGCTGCCTGCTGCAGCGGGAGGAGGGCGGCGGCCGGCGGACGGGTGCAGTGAGATACGGAGTAGCGGGGAAGAAGATGATACTACTCGGTGAAGAGATAAGGCTGGAAGTTTTGTTTTAATGGGTAGAGGGCCCCACCCATGTGCTATGAGCACGGAGCCAGCAAAAGGCGGACGATGGGAACGTTTCATCCCCCGGGGGATCTGTAGCTTTTTCCATATAGATTTCCTCTTCCAACTCTCCATTAAGAAAAGTTGTATTTACGTCCATTTGATGAACGATAAGACCATAGGAGGCAGCCATGGATAGTAGTACTCGAATGGTGGTAAGTCTAGCGACAGGTGAATAGGTGTCGAAGTAATCTTTGCCTTCTCTCTGTGTGTAGCCTTTAGCTACAAGCCGCGCCTTGTACTTCTCAATAGTACCATCAGGTCTTAGCTTCTTCTTGAACATGCATTTGCAGCCCACAGGTTTGCATCCATGGGGTCTTTTTGATAGCTCCCAAGTTCCATTAGAAAGAATCGGGTCCATCTCATTATGGGCAACTTCTTTCCAGTCATCTGCATCTGGAGATGCATATGCCTCTGCAATGGACATGGGAGTATCATCCACAACGTACACCATGAAATCATCACCAAAGGATTTTTCAATCCTCCGTCTCTTGCTCCGTTTAGGAGCTTCATTGTCATCCTTCTCAGTAACATTCTCATCTGATTGTTCAAAATACTCATTAGATGTACTAGATTCAGGAATTATCTCCGTAGAAAATCTAGCAATACTATTCATATCTTTCATAGGAAACATATTCTCAAAAAATGTTGCATCACGAGATTCCATAATAGTATCAACATGCAAACATGGTACCCCAGATTGAACTACTAAAAATCTATAGCCTACACTCTGTGGAGCATAACCTAGAAATATACAATCCACTATCTTTGGTCCGAGTTTGCACTTCTTAGTAATTGGAATATTGACTTTCGCCAAACATCTCCATGTGCGCAAATGCGAAAGTGATGGTTTTCTCCCATCCCACTCCTTGTAAGGGGTTTATCTTTATTCTTTTTAGGAACTCTATTCAGGAAATGACATGAAGTCAACAAAGCCTCCCCCACCATGCCTTTGATAAACCAGCAGTGGCTAACATGGAATTCACCAAGTCACTCAGCATGCGGTTTTTCCTCTCGGCAATCCAGTTTGATTGGGGCGAATAGGGAGGCGTCCTCTCATGAATAATGCCATGTTCCTCACATAATTCATCAAAGATCTTAGGAAAATATTCACCACCATGATCCGACCTAAGATGTTTGATCTTTCTCTCTAGTTGATTTTCAACTTCGGCCTTATAAATTTAAAGTAGTCTAAAGCTTCATATTTGGTTCGCAACAAATAAATATAGCAAAATCTAGTCGCATCATCAATCAATTGAAGGAGATATGCCCTAGAGGCAATAATAAAGTGGTTATTATATATCTTTATGTTTATGATAAATGTTTATATACCATGCTATAATTGTATTAATCGAAACATTGATACATGTGTGATATGTAAACAACAAAAAGTCCCTAGTATGCCTCTTAACTAGCTTGTTGATTAATGGATGATTAGTTTCATAATCATGAACATTGGATGTTATTAATAACAAGGTTATATCATTGTATGAATGATGTAATGGACACACCCAATTAAGCGTAGCATAAGATCACGTCATTAAGTTATTTGCTATAAGCTTTCGATACATAGTTACCTAGTCCTTATGACCATGAGATCATGTAAATCACTTATACCGGAAAGGTACTTTGATTACATCAAACGCCACTGCGTAAATGGGTGGTTATAAAGGTGGGATTAAGTATCCGGAAAGTATGAGTTGAGGCATATGGATCAACAGTGGGATTTGTCCATCCCGATGACGGATAGATATACTCTGGGCCCTCTCGGTGGAATGTCGTCTAATGTCTTGCAAGCATATGAATGAGTTCATAAGAGACCACATACCACGGTACGAGTAAAGAGTACTTGTCAGGAGACGAGGTTGAACAAGGTATAGAGTGATACCAATGATCAAACCTCGGACAAGTAAAATATCGCGTGACAAAGGGAATTGGTATCATATGTGGATGGTTCATTCGATCACTAAAGTCATCGTTGAATATGTGGGAGCCATTATGGATCTCCAGATCCCGCTATTTGTTATTGGTCGGAGAGAGTACTCAACCATGTCCGCATAGTTCACGAACCGTAGGGTGACACACTTAAAGTTGGATGTTGAAATGGTAGAACTTGAATATGGAATGGAGTTCGAATATTTGTTCGGAGTCCCGGATGAGATCCCGGACATCACGAGGAGTTCCGGAATGGTCCGGAGAATAAGATTCATATATAGGAAGTCATTTTATAAGATTTAAAATGATCCGGAAGGTTCTATGGAAGGTTCTAGAAGGTTCTAGAAAAGTCCGGAAGAAACCACTTTGGAAGGCGGAGTCCCAAAGGGACTCCACCACCCATGGCCGGCCAACCCTAGGAGGGTGGAGTCCACCTTGGTCTCCACCAAGGGGGCCGGCCACCCCCCCCCCCCCCCCCACATGGAAGGGGGGAATCCCACCCCAAGTGGGATTCCCACCTTGGGTAGGTTTCCCTATCACATGGAAGGTTTTGGGTTCGGGTCTTATTCGAAGACTTGTAGTCCAACACTTGGGGCTTCCACCTATATAATGAGGGGCCAAGGGGAGGGGGCCAGCCACCTTAAGACCACAAGGTGGCCGCACCCCCTAGTGGCCGGCGCCCCCCTCTCCCAAACCCTAGCGGCCCTCTCTCCTCCACCACATCCCGCACGCTTAGCGAAGCTCCGCCGGGTTTCTCCACCACCATCGACACCACGCCGTCGTTCTGCCGGATTCAAGAGGAGCTACTACTTCCGCTGCCCGCTGGAACGGGGAGGTGGACGTCGTCTTCATCAACAACCGAACGTGTGACCGAGTACGGAGGTGCTGCCCGTTCGTGGCGCCGTGATCAAGATCTTCTACGCGCTTTTGCAAGCGGCAAGTGAACGTCTACCGCAGCAACAAGAGCCTCATCTTGTAGGCTTTGGAATCTCTTCAAGGGTGAGACTCGATAATCCCCTCGTTGCTACCGTCTTCTAGATTGCATCTTGGCTTGGATTGCGTGTTCGCGGTAGGAAAATTTTTGTTTTCTATGCAATGAATCCCTACAGTGGTATCAGAGCCGTGTCTATGCATAGATGGTTGCACGAGTAGAACACAATGGTTTTGTGGGCGTTGATGCTCTTGTTGTCTTTAGTTTGAGTATTTTGCATCTTTTTGGCATAGTGGGATGAAGCGGCTCGGACTAACTTTACATGACCGCGTTCATGAGACTTGTTCCTCGTTCGACATGCAACTTGTATTGCATAAGAGGCTTTGCGGGTGTCTGTCTCTCCTACTATAGTGAAGATTCAATTTACTCTTCTATTGATAACATTAGTATCACCGTTGTGGTTCATGTTCGTAGGTAGATTAGATCTCTCCCGAAAACCCTAAACCACGTAAAATATGCAAACCAAATTAGAGACGTCTAACTTGTTTTTGCAGGGTTTGGTGATGTGATATGGCCATAATGTGATGATGAGTATGTATGAGATGATCATTATTGTATTGTGGCAACCGGCAGGAGCCTTATGGTTGTCTTTAAATTTCATGTTGAGTAGTATTTCAAAGTAGTTGTAATAGTTGCTACATGAGGTGAACAACCATGAAGACGGCGCAATGAACCTTGACACTACGCCGACGATGATGGAGATCATGCCCGTTGATGATGGAGATCATGTCCATGCTTTGGAGATGAAAATCGAAGGCGCAAAGACAAAAGGGCCATATCATATCACATATGAATTGCATGTGATGTAAATCCTTTATGCATCTTAATTTTGCTTAGAACGCGGCGGTAGCATTATAAGATGATCCCTCACATTAATATCAAGATAATAAAGTGTTCTCCCCTCGTATGCACCGTTGCCAAAGTTCGTCGTTTCAAAGCATCTCGTGATGATCGGATGTGATAGATTCAACGTTCATATACAACGGGTGTAAGCCATGTTGCACACGCGGAATACTTGGGTTTGCTTGACGAGCCTAGCATGTACAGACATGGCCTCGGGACAACGGAAACCGAAAGGTTGAACACGAGTCATATGGATGATATGATCAACATGTTGATGTTCACTATTGAAGCTACATCATCTCACGTGATGATCGGTTTTGGTGTAGTGGATTTGGATCGTGTACCACTTAACAACTATGAGGGATGTTGTATTAAGTGGGAGTTCATTAGTAATTAGATTAAAACATGAACTAATTATCATAAACATAGTCTTAGTAGTATTTTGAATTAATTTTGTAGTATTGGCATCCGTTTTTCTACCATGCGCTAGTCTTGTTATTGAGATAGAAATACTGTTAAAATCTGATAAGAAACTTTACGGATTGGTACCGTATTGTCAAAGAATCAAGAAGTGATTAAGTCCTGTAGCAAACTTTTAGTAAACCTCACATTGTTGATTCAAAGAGCTATGGTTTCAATTAGTACATGAAGTTATCTTGTCTCCGTGAAACTTGAAGTTCAAATCTGTTTGAAAAGTAAGGAGTTGAAAATTTAGTTTTCAGAAATAATCAAGGTATGAGATGTATGTGATATCTAAGACCTTATTGCAAGATGATAGAATATAATTTGGTGAGACTACATAAACTCATAAGTTTTATGGGAATGTAC
This sequence comes from Lolium perenne, assembly GCF_019359855.2. Taxonomy (NCBI): domain Eukaryota; kingdom Viridiplantae; phylum Streptophyta; class Magnoliopsida; order Poales; family Poaceae; genus Lolium; species Lolium perenne. The sequence continues at coordinate 19,907,489 of NC_067249.2, forward strand.
GAAGGTTGAAGACGCAAGGCGTCCCAATCCTCCAACTATTGGGGCACTAACAATATTCGCATATCCATGAAGTTATCATCCTTAGTATGCACCGTTGCTAAGACTCGTCGTATCGAAGCATCACGTGATGATCGGGTGTGATAGATTCTACGTGTGCATACAACGGGTGCAAGCCAGATTTGCACATGCGAATACCAAGGTTAAAACTTTATGAGCCTAGCATGTACAGACATGGTCTCAGAAAGTCATCATGATACAATGGATAAAATTATGAGTGAAATTGTTCATCATATTACAAGGTTACTAATAGTAAAATCCGGAACACTTGTCATATGATGATCAACTTCAAAGTAAGAACCTCAAGGTTATTGGTATTTGACCAACAAACCGAGAAGTTATTGAAGTTGATGTGTTTTTCTGAATAATGAGGAAAGCTAAAAGAGAAACTACAAAAGATTATTGGCAGAAAGAAAAGAAAGACTAGAATGTCTAGCTCAGGTGTATATAAATGATATACATGTTATGGTTGTATTCCTAGTTAGGTCACACAATGAAATTCTTGGGTATTAGTACTATATTGGTTGGTATGAAGAGTCATACAAAACAACGCAATACAAGAATACAATGGCCTAAGTGACTGACAAGGAATATGATAGGAATGCACGTCTGGAACAAAATAAAGTGTTATTATGTTCATCATAGGCATTCTATCTAGCCCTTAGAATTTATAATAAAGAACTTAATAATTGTTATTTTGCTCTGGTCAAATGAAAACAATGAGTTGTTCAAATTATGACATTACTCCATATATGATGGATAAGTTATTATAAATCTTAATGGTGAAACACACATACATAACACTGACGCTAAAATGACACAAGGCAAATGATTTGAATTCCACTTATTTGTGGAACCGCCATTTAGGTCATGTTAGAAAGGAACGCATGAAGGAACTCCATGCAAATGGATTTTTTTTGGAGTCATTTGATTTTTGAATCGTTTGGCGCTTGCAAATCTTTTCTAAAGAGAATGACTAAAATACCGTTCATAGGCCAAGAGTTGAATGGGCAACTAACTTAGTGAAAACATACATAATGATGTATGTGGCTCACTGGGCATAGTTGTGTGCGGGAGATTCTTCTACTTCATGAAAACTTCCAACAATGAATTGAGTATATATATGTGGATATATTCGATAAGGAAGAAGTTTGAAACATTTGAATAGATTCAAATAAATTTCAGCATGAAATGGAAATCATCGTAATAGAAAAGTCAAATATCTATGATTGGATCATGGTGGAAATATTTAAATTACGAGTTTTAGCGAACATCTAAGAGAGTCATGAAATTGTTCTACAACTCACATTTCTTGGAGTATCATAATGATGATATAGTATCCGAGAGATGTATCCAAACCTTGTTGGATTAATGATGAGATAAAATATTATGACGCCATTATATTTTTGTGGATTATGCTTTAGTGACTACCGCTTTTACACTGAATAGAGCATCATCATGATCCATTGAAATGACACCATACGAGTTATGGCATGGGTATGAACCCTGATAATCTTTTCTTAAATTTTGGTATGCATAGCATAAGTAAATAAGTTTACAACCAAAATCGTATAAATGTCTTTGTTGGTTATCCCAGAAATTTGATTGGGAATTCTTCCCACGAGACAAAGACAAAAGTGTTTGTCAATGTTTCCTATTTCCAAGAAATTGTTTTTCTAGCGAAGTATTTGAGTGGGAGGACAATAGAACTTGATAAGGTTTATGAACCTGAGCATAATGATCAGAGTAGCGCAGCATCGGAAATTGGTTCCGGAAGCGGCCACAACGATCATGGCTCCCATGACTACAAAGTGTTTTAGCCATGGAGATCGAAGTACATATTGAACCTTGTAGGTATGGTTTACTTTGTGATCAAATAAATGATTTGTGGACAAAGGATTGATTTTGAACAATGATAAACCAACTACAAACAAAGAAGTTATGATGGGCCCTGACTCCGTTTAAAATGGCGATACGCCATGAAATCCAAGATAGATGAATACTTATTGAAAGTAAATGGATCTATAAAATATATGAAGCTTGACTTGTCGAAAAGTTGTTTGCGACAAAGTTCAAAGAGTTGAATACAATAAGATTAGATCTTCTGTAGCAATGCTTATAGTCTATGTGGATTATTCTAGTAATCACTACATATTTCTTTTATGAGATATGATAGTAGGATGGCAAAATACATAACTTATAAGAAGTGTGTATTAAAGGTGTATACAAGATACAACCAAGAGTTTTGCTGGTCCGTGGAATACTAGATAGGTATACAAACTTCAATTGGATGAAGTAAGTATCATGGAGTTGGAATCTTCACCAGATGAAATAGTCAAAGAGTTTTTGATTTCATCAGAGACGATGAAGAGACTTGCATTTGCAAGAAATTAAGTGGGAGAGCTGAGACATATTTATAATACTTTATGTAGATGACATATAGTTGGTTATAAATAATGTAATTATATACTTGATTAAAAAGGTTTCATTGAGAAATTAACTTCAATGAAAGGATATGGACTGAAACAAATTTGGTGACAAGATCTATGAAGATAGATTTAAACACATAATAAGTTTAAGTCAAAGTACATAGAATGGATATTGAAGTAGTTCAATATAGAAATATTAAGAAAATGTTCTTGTCATGTGAAGTTTTAACAAGACTTGAGTGTATCTGACACTCAATGAGTAAAAACACATGAGTGATTATAGATCACAAATAATATGTACACAATCAGATGTCATGTGCTCTTAAAAATGTTATGAGCATGTACCAGAATGATTCATGTGATGATCATTGAAAAACAGTAAGAATATTCTTGAGTACTTAAGAAGAACCAAGGATATATATATATAGTTTTCTATGGAGAAATGACAAACAAATCGCTGTAAAGTGTTGCACCGATATTTGTTTTGTCACATATGAAAATAAAATTTCAATCTCAAATTAGACTAAGTGTTGTTTAAAAGGTAGCACAATGAGCTAGAAGTTGTCTATGCTAGATTTAGAAGATTTCTAAATATTGTGACGGATTCTGCAAAATAAGGTAGAGTATGTCATTGTTTTGACAATGACAAAGGATGTTAAAGTCAAGAGGTTCTTTGAAAACTTGGTGTAGTTCCGACAGAGTCAGAACTTTGAAGCTATATTGTGTGTGACAATATTAGTGACATATTTCAGACCGCAGAATTAAGGTTCCACCAAAAGACCAAACATATTTAATGCCGACTCATTTGGAAATGAGTGATGCGTTGAGACGCAAATGAATTACAAAATACATACGTTTCTGAGCGTGTCAGATCCATTGACTAAAACCTCTCCCGTGAGCAATACATGATAAAGCACCGGAAGGCCAAGGTGTTATATCTTTTCAACTGTAAACTAGATTATTGACTCTAGTGCAAGTGGGAGACTGAAGGAGATATGCCCTAGAGGCAATAATAAAGTGGTTATTATATATCTTTATGTTATGATAAATGTTTATATACCATGCTATAATTGTATTAACCGAAACATTGATACATGTGTGATATGTAAACAACAAAAAGTCCCTAGTATGCCTCTTAACTAGCTTGTTGATTAATGGATGATTAGTTTCATAATCATGAACATTGGATGTTATTAATAACAAGGTTATATCATTGTATGAATGATGTAATGGACACACCCAATTAAGCGTAGCATAAGATCACGTCATTAAGTTATTTGCTATAAGCTTTCGATACATAGTTACTGATACGTCTCCGACGTATCGATAATTTCTTATGTTCCATGCCACATTATTGATGATATCTACATGTTTTATGCACACTTTATGTCATATTCGTGCATTTTCTGGAACTAACCTATTAACAAGATGCCGAAGTGCCAGTTGCTGTTTTCTGCTGTTTTTGGTTTCAGAAATCCTAGTAAGGAAATATTCTCGGAATTGGACGAAATCAACGCCCAGGGTCCTATTTTCCCACGAAGCTTCCAGAAGACCGAAGAGTCAACGAAGTGGGGCCACGAGGTGGCCAGGAGGGTAGGCGGCGCGGCCCCATCCTTGGCCGCGCCGACCTGTCCCCTGGGCCCCTCGCGACGCCCCCTGACCTACCCTTCCGCCTACAAATAGCCTTCGTCGCGAAACCCCCAGTACAGAGAGCCACGATACGGAAAACCTTCCAGAGACGCCGCCGCCGCCAATCCCATCTCGGGGGATTCAGGAGATCGCCTCCGGCACCCTACCGGAGAGGGGAATCATCTCCCGGAGGACTCTACGCCGCCATGGTTGCCTCCGGAGTGATGTGTGAGTAGTCTACCCCTGGACTATGGGTCCATAGCAGTAGCTAGATGGTTGTATTCTCCTCATTGTGCTTAATTGTCGGGTCTTGTGAGCTGCCGAACATGATCAAGATCATCTATCTGTAATTCTATATGTTGTGTTTGTTGGGATCCGATGAATAGACAATACCATGTTATGTTGATTATCAATTTATATCTATGTGTTGTTTATGATCTTGCATGCTCTCCGTACTAGTAGATGCTCTGGCCAAGTTGACGCTTGTAACTCCAAGAGGGGGTATTTATGCTCGATAGTGGGTTCATGTCTCCGTGAATCTGGGGGAGTGACAGAAACCTCTAAGATTATGGATGTCATGTTGCCACTAGGGATAAAACATTGATGCTATGTCCGAGGATGTAGTAATTGATTACATTACGCGCAATACTTAATGCAATTGTCTGTTGTTAGCAACTTAATACTGGAAGGGGTTCGGATGATAACCTGAAGGTGGACTTTTTAGGCATAGATGCATGCTGGATAGCGGTCTATGTACTTTGTCGTAATGCCCAATTAAATCTCACTATACTCATCATAATATGTATGTGCATGGTCATGCCCTCTTTATTTGTCAATTGCCCAACTGTAATTTGTTCACCCAACATGCTATTTATCTTATGGGAGAGACACCTCTAGTGAACTGTGGACCCCGGTCCAATTCTCTATACTGAAATACAATCTACTGCAATTGTTCTACTGTTTTCTGCAAACAATCATCATCCACACTATACATCTAATCCTTTGTTACAGCAAGCCGGTGAGATTGACAACCTCGCTGTTTCGTTGGGGCAAAGTACTTGGTTTGTGTTGTGCAGGTTCCACGTTGGTGCCGGAATCCCTGGTGTTGCGCCGCACTACATCTCGCCGCCATCAACCTTCACGTGCTTCTTGACTCCTACTGGTTTGACAAACCTTGGTTTCTAACTGAGGGAAACTTGCCGCTGTGCGCATCACACCTTCCTCTTGGGGTTCCCAACGGACACGTGTCGAACGGAAAGACAATACGTCAACCACGTGCATCAAGCAAAATTTCTGGCGCCGTTGCCGGGGAGATCAAGACACGCTGCAAGGGGAGTCTCCACATCCCAATCTCTTTACTTTATTTTTGTCTTGCATTATTTTATTTACTACTTTGTTTGCTGCACTAAATCAAAACACACACAAAATAGTTGCTAGTTTTACTTTATTTACTATCTTGTTTGCTATATTAAAAACACAAAAAAATTAGTTACTTGCATTTACTTTATCTAGTCTGTTTTATTTACTGTTGCTAAAATGAGTAATCCTGAAGTTGAAATTCGTTCGTTTAAGCAACAAGGGGGAGAATGCTTAAGAGATGCTTGATATAGAATTAGTAATGCCCATAATAGGTGCACTAAGAAACACTCTACCACTATTTTACTCAGGAATTTTTATGTTGGTATCTCTAGCTGGAATAGGTATGTTCTTGATTGTCTCGCGGGAGGTAACTTCCTAAGTACTCCTGCATTAGAAGCTAGCTGCATTATTGAGAGTCTATTTGGAATATCCCCTGTTGATGAAGTTAAAATTGAAATCTCTCTTGAAGATGTTATGAAAAAATTGGAAACCATAGAGGAGAATTTTCCAAGTGTTGAAACTAAATTGGAAATGTTACTTGATAAAACTGATGAACTTGATAAATCCTTAGGAGGAATTGATGAAAGAATTAGTGTCCTAGGAACTTATGTTGTCCATGATAATCAAACCGATAGGATTGGCGAACTTGAAAAGGCTATGGGAACCTTGGGATCAACCTTTTCTTCTCTCAAATATAAGGAGAAAGCTTATGTGGGTAAGGAGCAAAAGTTTATGTATGTCTCTAAAGTGCCTAAACCAAAAAAATATTATTATAGGCCTAAAATTGACAAAGCCCTTAGTACCACTACAGATGGGGGAGCTTATGATAACGATGCTCCGTCTCTTGACAATACTTGATACACACTTTCTGCGCCTAGCTGAAAGGCGTTAAAGAAAAGCGCTTATGGGAGACAACCCATGTTTTTACTACAGTACTTTGTTTTATATTTGTGTCTTGGAAGTTGTTTACTACTGTAGCAACCTCTCCTTATCTTAGTTTTGTGTTTTGTTGTGCCGAGTAAAGTCGTTGATAGCAAGGTTCATACTAGATTTGGATTACTGCGCAGAAACAGATTTCTTTTCTGTCACGAATCTGGGCAAAATTCTCTGTAGGTAACTCAGAAAATTATGCCAATTTACGTGAGTGATCCTCAGATATGTACGCAACTTTCATTCAATTTGAGCATTTTCATTTGAGCAAGTCTGGTGCCTCAATAAAATTCGTCATTACGAACTGTTCTGTTTTTGACAGATTCTGCCTTTTATTTCGCATTGCCTGTTTTGTTATGTTCGATGGATTTTTCGATTCCGTTGACTTTCAGTAGCTTTGTGCAATGTCCAGAAGTGTTAAGAATGATTATGTCACCTCTGAACATGGATATTTTGATTGTGCACTAACTCTCTAATGAGTTGTTTTGAGTTTGGTGTGGAGGAAGTTTTCAAGGATCAAGAGAGGGAGATGATACAACATGATCAAGGAGAGTGAAAGCTCTAAGCTTGGGGATGCCCCGGTGGTTCACCATTGCATATATCAAGAAGACTCAAGCGTCTAAGCTTGGGGATGCCCAAGGCATCCCCTTCTTCATCGACAATATTATCAGGTTCCTCCCCTGAAACTATATTTTTATTCCATCACATCTTATGTGCTTTGCTTAGAGTGTCGGTTTGTTTTTGTTTTTTGTTTTGTTTGAATAAAATGGATCCTAGCATTATTTGTGTGGGAGAGAGACACGCTCCGCTGTTGCATATGGACAAGTATGTCCTTAGGCTTTACTCATAATATTCATGGTGAAGTTTCTTCTTCGTTAAATTGTTATATGGTTGGAATTGGAAAATGATACATGTAGTAATTTGCTAAAATGTCTTGGATAATGTGATACTTGCCAATTGTTGTGCTCATGTTTAAGCTCTTGCATCATATACTTTGCATCTATTAATGAAGAAATACATAGAGCATGCTAAAATTTGGTTTGCATATTTGGTCTCTCTAAGGTCTAGATAATTTCTAGTATTGAGTTTGAACAACAAGGAAGACGGTGTAGAGTCTTATAATGTTTTCAATATGTCTTTTATGTGAGTTTTGCTGCACCGTTTCATCCTTGTGTTTGTTTCAAATAGCCTTGCTAGCCTAAACCTTGTATCGAGAGGGAATACTTCTCATGCATCCAAATACTTGAGCCAACCACTATGCCATTTGTGTCCACCATACCTACCTACTACATGGTATTTCTCCGCCATTCCAAAGTAAATTGCTTGAGTGCTAGCTTTAAAATTTCTATCCTCTACCTTTGCAATATATAGCTCATGGGACAAATAGCCTAAAAACTATTGTGGTATTGAATATGTACTTATGCACTTTATCTCTTATTAAGTTGCTTGTTGTGCGATAACCATGTTCCTGGGGACGCCATCAACTACTCTTTGTTGAATATCATGTGAGTTGCTATGCATGTTCGTCTTGTCTGAAGTAAGGGAGATTTACCACTAAAATGGTTAGAGCATTGCATAATGTTAGAGAAGAACATTGGGCCGCTAACTACAGCCATGATCCATGGTGGAAGTTTCAGTTTTGGACAAATAACCTCAATCTCATATGAGAAAATTAATTGTTGCTACATGCTTATGCATAAAAGAGGAGTCCATTATCTGTTGTCTATGTTGTCCCGGTATGGATGTCTAAGTTGAGAATAATCAATAGCGAGAAATCCGATGCGAGCTTTCTCCTTAGACCTTTGTACAGGCGGCATAGAGGTACCCCTTTGTGACACTTTGTTAAAACATGTGCATTGCGATGATAATCCAGGTAATCCGAGCTAATTAGGACAAGGTGCGGGCACTATTAGTATACTATGCATGAGGCTTGCAACTTGTAAGATATAATTTACATAACACATATGCTTTATTACTACCGTTGACAAAATTATTTCTTGTTTTCAAAATCAAAGCTCTAGCACAAATATAGCAATCGATGCTTTCCTCTTTGAAGGACCATTCTTTTACTTTTATTGTTGAGTCAGTTCACCTATCTCTCCACCTCAAGAAGCAAACACTTGTGTGAACTGTGCATTGATTCCTACATACTTGCATATTGCACTTGTTATATTACTCTATGTTGACAATATCCATGAGATATACATATTATAAGTTGAAAGCAATCGCTGAAACTTAATCTTCCTTTGTGTTGCTTCAATGCTTCTACTATGAATTATAGCTTTATGAGTTAACTCTTATGCAAGACTTATTGATGCTTGTCTTGAAGTACTATTCATGAAAAGTCTTTGCTTTATGATTCAGTTGTTTACTCATGTCATATACATTGTTTTGATCGCTGCATTCACTACATATGCTTACAATAGTATGATCAAGGTTATGATGGCATGTCACTCCAGAAATTATCTTTGTTATCGTTTACCTGCTCGGGATGAGCAGGAACTAAGCTTGGGGATGCTGATACGTCTCCGACGTATCGATAATTTCTTATGTTCCATGCCACATTATTGATGATATCTACATGTTTTACGCACACTTTATGTCATATTCGTGCATTTTCTGGACCTAACCTATTAACAAGATGCCGAAGTGCCAGTTGTTGTTTTCTGCTGTTTTTGGTTTCAGAAATCCTAGTAAGGAAATATTCTCGGAATTGGACGAAATCCACGCCCAGGGTCCTATTTTTCCACGAAGCTTCCAGAAGACCGAAGAGTCAACGAAGTGGGGCCACGAGGTGGCCAGGAGGGTAGGCGGCGCGGCCCCACCCTTGGCCGCGCCGACCTGTCCCCTGGGCCCCTCGCGACGCCCCCTGACCTACCCTTCCGCCTACAAATAGCCTTCGTCGCGAAACCCCCAGTACAGAGAGCCACGATACGGAAAACCTTCTAGAGACGCCGCCGCCGCCAATCCCATCTCGGGGATTCAGGAGATCGCCTCCGGCACCCTGCCGGAGAGGGGAATCATCTCCCGGAGGACTCTACGCCACCATGGTCGCCTCCGGAGTGATGTGTGAGTAGTCTACCCCTGGACTATGGGTCCATAGCAGTAGCTAGATGGTTGTCTTCTCCTCATTGTGCTTAATTGTCGGGTCTTGTGAGCTGCCGAACATGATCAAGATCATCTATCTGTAATTCTATATGTTGTGTTTGTTGGGATCCGATGAATAGAGAATACCATGTTATGTTGATTATCAATGTATATCTATGTGTTGTTTATGATCTTGCATGCTCTCTATTACTAGTAGATGCTCTGGCCAAGTTGATGCTTGTAACTCCAAGAGGGGGTATTTATGCTCGATAGTGGGTTCATGTCTCCGTGAATCTGGGGGAGTGACAGAAACCTCTAAGATTATGGATGTGTTGTTGCCACTAGGGATAAAACATTGATGCTATGCCCGAGGATGTAGTTATTGATTACATTACGCGCAATACTTAATGCAATTGTCTGTTGTTAGCAACTTAATACTGGAAGGGGTTCGGATGATAACCTGAAGGTGGACCTTTTAGGCATAGATGCATGCTGGATAGCGGTCTATGTACTTTGTCGTAATGCCGAATTAAATCTCACTATACTCATCATAATATGTATGTGCATGGTCATGCCCTCTTTATTTGTCAATTGCCCAACTGTAATTTGTTCACCCAACATGCTATTTATCTTATGGGAGAGACACCTCTAGTGAACTGTGGACCCCGGTCCAATTCTCTATACTGAAATACAATCTACGGCAATTGTTCTACTGTTTTCTGCAAACAATCATCATCCACACTATACATCTAATCCTTTGTTACAGCAAGCCGGTGAGATTGACAACCTCGCTGTTTCGTTGGGGCAAAGTACTTGGTTTGTGTTGTGCAGGTTCCACGTTGGCGTCGGAATCCCTGGTGTTGCGCCGCACTACATCTCGCCGCCATCAACCTTCACGTGCTTCTTGACTCCTACTGGTTCGATAAACCTTGGTTTCTAACTGAGGGAAACTTGCCGCTGTGCACATCACACCTTCCTCTTGGGGTTCCCAACGGACGTGTGTCGAACGGAAAGACAATACGTCAACCACGCGCATCAGTTACCTAGTCCTTATGACCATGAGATCATGTAAATCACTTATACCGGAAAGGTACTTTGATTACATCAAACGGCACTGCGTAAATGGGTGGTTATAAAGGTGGGATTAAGTATCCGGAAAGTATGAGTTGAGGCATATGGATCAACAGTGGGATTTGTCCATCCCGATGACGGATAGATATACTCTGGGCCCTCTCGGTGGAATGTCGTCTAATGTGTTGCAAGCATATGAATGAGTTCATAAGAGACCACATACCACGGTACGAGTAAAGAGTACTTGTCAGGAGACGAGGTTGAACAAGGTATAGAGTGATACCAATGATCAAACCTCGGACAAGTAAAATATCGCGTGACAAAGGGAATTGGTATCATATGTGGATGGTTCATTCGATCACTAAAGTCATCGTTGAATATGTGGGAGCCATTATGGATCTCCAGATCCCGCTATTGGTTATTGGTCAGAGAGAGTACTCAACCATGTCTGCATAGTTCACGAACCGTAGGGTGATACGTCTCCGACGTATCGATAATTTCTTGTGTTCCATGCCACATTATTGATGATATCTACATGTTTTATGCACACTTTATGTCATATTCGTGCATTTTCTGGAACTAACCTATTAACAAGATGCCGAAGTGCCAGTTGCTGTTTTCTGCTGTTTTTGGTTTCAGAAATCCTAGTAACGAAATATTCTCGGAATTGGACGAAATCAACGCCCAGGGTCCTATTTTGCCACGAAGCTTCCAGAAGACCGAAGAGGAGACGAAGTGGGGCCACGAGGTGGCCACACCCTAGGGCGGCGCGGCCTGGCCCTTGGCCGCGCCGACCTGTGGTGTGGGGCCCTCGTGTGGCCCCCTGACCTGCCCTTCCGCCTACTTAAAGCCTCCGTCGCGAAACCCCCAGTACCGAGAGCCACGATACGGAAAACTTTCCAGAGACGCCGCCGCCGCCAATCCCATCTCGGGGGATTCAGGAGATCGCCTCCGGCACCCTGCCGGAGAGGGGAATCATCTCCCGGAGGACTCTACGCCGCCATGGTCACCTCCGGAGTGATGTGTGAGTAGTCTACCCCTGGACTATGGGTCCATAGCAGTAGCTAGATGGTTGTCTTCTCCCCATTATGCTTAATTGTCGGGTCTTGTGAGCTGCCGAACATGATCAAGATCATCTATCTGTAATTCTATATGTTGTGTTTGTTGGGATCCGATGAATAGAGAATACTTGTTATGTTGATTATCAATTTATGCCTATGTGTTGTTTATGATCTTGCATGCTCTCCGTTACTAGTAGATGCTCTGGCCAAGTAGATGCTTGTAACTCCAAGAGGGAGTATTTATGCTCGATAGTGGGTTCATGTCTCCGTGAATCTGGGGAAGTGACAGAAAGCTCTAAGATTATGGATGTGTTGTTGCCACTAGGGATAAAACATTGGTGCTATGTTCGAGGATGTAGTTACTGATTACATTACGCGCAATACTTAATGCAATTGTCTGTTGTTAGCAACTTAATACTGGAGGGGGTTCGGATGATAACCTGAAGGTGGACTTTTTAGGCATAGATGCATGCTGGATAGCGGTCTATGTACTTTGTCGTAATGCCCAATTAAATCTCACTATACTCATCATAATATGTATGTGCATGGTCATGCCCTCTTTATTTGTCAATTGCCCAACTGTAATTTGTTCACCCAACATGTTGTTTATCTTATGGGAGAGACACCTCTAGTGAACTATGGACCCCGGTCCAATTCTCTATACTGAAATACAATCTACTGTAATACTTGTTTTACTGTTTTCTGCAAACAATCATCTTCCACACAATACGGTTAATCCTTTGTTACAGCAAGCCGGTGAGATTGACAACCTCACTGTTTCGTTGGGGCAAAGTACTTTGGTTGTGTTGTGCAGGTTCCACGTTGGCGCCGGAATCTCTGGTGTTGCGCCGCACTACATCCCGCCGCCATCAACCTTCAACGTGCTTCTTGACTCCTACTGGTTCGATTAAACCTTGGTTTCTTACTGAGGGAAACTTGCCGCTGTGCGCATCACACCTTCCTCTTGGGCTTCCCAACGGACGTGTCAACTACACGCATGAAGCAAATTTCTGGCGCCGTTGCCGGGGAGATCAAGACACGCTGCAAGGGGAGTCTCCACTTCCCAATCTCTTTACTTTGTTTTTGTCTTGCTTAGTTTTATTTACTACTTTGTTTGCTGGATTATATCAAAACACAAAAAAATTAGTTGCTAGCTTTACTTTATTTACTGTCTTGCACTCTATATCAAAAACACAAAAAAATTAGTTACTCGCATTTACTTTATCTAGTTTGCTTTATTTACTACTGCTAAAATGGGTACCCCTGAAAATACTAAGTTGTGTGACTTCACAACCACAAATAATAATGATTTCTTATGCACACCTATTGCTCCACCTGCTACTACAGCAGAATTCTTTGAAATTAAACCTGCTTTACTGAATCTTGTTATGCGAGAGCAATTTTCTGGGGTTAGTTCTGATGATGCTGCTGCCCATCTTAATAATTTTGTTGAACTATGTGAAATGCAAAAGTATAAGGATGTAGATGGTGATATTATTAAATTGAAATTGTTTCCTTTCTCATTAAGAGGAAGAGCTAAAGATTGGTTGCTATCTCTGCCTAAGAATAGTATTGATTCCTGGACTAAATGCAAGGATGCTTTTATTGGTAGATATTATCCCCCTGCTAAAATTATATCTTTGAGAAGTAGCATAATGAATTTTAAACAATTGGATAGTGAACATGTTGCTCAAGCTTGGGAAAGAATGAAATCTTTGGTTAAAAATTGCCCAACACATGGACTGACTACTTGGATGATCATCCAAACCTTCTATGCAGGACTAAATTTTTCTTCGCGGAATTTATTGGATTCAGCTGCTGGAGGTACCTTTATGTCCATCACTCTTGGTGAAGCAACAAAGCTTCTTGATAATATGATGATCAATTACTCTGAATGGCACACGGAAAGAGCTCCACAAGGTAAGAAGGTAAATTCTGTCGAAGAATCCTCTTCCTTGAATGATAAGATTGATGCTATTATGTCTATGCTTGTGAATGATAGGACTAATGTTGATCCTAATAATGTTCCGTTAGCTTCATTGGTTGCCCAAGAAGAACATGTTGATGTAAACTTCATTAAAAATAATAATTTCAACAACAATGCTTATCGGAACAATTCTAGTAATAACTATAGGCCATATCCTTATAATAATGGTAACGGTTATGCTAATTCTTATGGGAATTCTAACAATAATAATAGGAACACACCCCCTGGACTTGAAGCTATGTTTAAAGAATTTATTAGTACACAAACTGCCTTTAACAAATCTGTTGAGGAAAAACTCAATAAAATTGATATTCTCGCTTCTAAGGTTGATAGTCAAGCCTCTGATGTTGATCTTTTGAAATCGAAAGTTATGCCTAATAGGGATATTGAAAATAAAATTGTTACTACAGCAAATGCCATCCAAGTTAGAATTAATGAGAATATAAGATTGATGGTCGAATTGCGTGCTAGGTGGGATAGAGAAGAAAATGAAAAACTAGCTAAAGAAGAGAATGTAGCTAAAGTTTGGACTATTACCACGACTAGTAATGCTAATGCTACACATGTTGCTGCACCTCCTACTATTAATGGTAAAATAATTGGTGTTGGCAATGTTTCTACTCCTAGTGCAAAGCGTACAAAACTGCCTGAAATTGCTAAAACTGCTGAAACTGCCTGTGATAAAGCTGCTGAAATTTTTTCCAACATTGGGGATGATGATCCCACTGCTTTAGATTATAATGGTTTGAATTTTGATGATTGCCACATCTCTGAAGTTATAAAGTTCTTGCAAAAACTTGCTAAAAGTCCTAACGCTAGTGCTATAAATTTGGCTTTCACGCAACATATTACAAATGCTCTCATAAAAGCTAGAGAAGAGAAACTAGAGCGCGAAGCCTCTATTCCTAGAAAACTAGAGGATGGTTGGGAACCCATCATTAAAATGAGGGTCAATGATTTTGATTGTAATGCTTTATGTGATCTTGGTGCAAGTATTTCTGTTATGCCTAAGAAAGTCTATAATATGCTTGACTTGCCACCGCTGAAAAATTGTTATTTGGATGTTAATCTTGCTGATCATTCTACAAAGAAACCTTTGGGGAGAGTTGATAATGTTCATATTATGGTTAACAATAACCTTGTCCCCGTTGATTTTGTTGTCTTGGATATTGAATGCAATGCATCTTGCCCCATTATATTGGGAAGACCTTTTCTTCGAACCGTTGGTGCTATCATTGATATGAAGGAAGGTAATATTAAATATCAATTTCCTCTCAAGAAAGGTATGGAACACTTCCCTAGAAAGAGAATGAAGTTACCTTTTGATTCTATTATTAGAACAAATTATGATGTTGACACTTCGTCTCTTGATAATACTTGATACACACTTTCTGCGCCTAGCTGAAAGGCGTTAAAGAAAAGCGCTTATGGGAGACAACCCATGGTTTTTACTACAGTATTTTTGTTTTATATTTGAGTCTTGGAAGTTGTTTACTACTGTAGCAACCTCTCCTTATCTTAGTTTAGTGTTTTATTGTGCCAAGTAAAGTCGTTGATAGTAAAGTTCATACTAGATTTGGATTACTGCGCAGAAACAGATTTCTTTGCTATCACGAATCTGGGCTGTTTTCTCTGTAGGTAACTCAGAAAATTATGCCAATTTACGTGAGTGATCCTCAGATATGTACGCAACTTTCATTAAATTTGAGCATTTTCATTTGAGCAAGTCTGGTGCCTCGATAAAATTCGTCAATACGAACTGTTCTGTTTTGACAGATTCTGCCTTTTATTTCGCATTGCCTCTTTTGCTATGTTGGATGAATTTCTTTGATCCATTAATGTCCAGTAGCTTTATGCAATGTCCATAAGTGTTAAGAATGATTGTGTCACCTCTGAACATGTTAATTTTTATTGTCCACTAACCCTCTAATGAGTTGGTCTAAGTTTGGTGTGGAGGAAGTTTTCAAGGATCAAGAGAGGAGTATGATGCAATATGATCAAGGAGAGTGAAAGCTCTAAGCTTGGGGATGCCCCGGTGGTTCACCCCTGCATATTCTAAGAATACTCAAGCGTCTAAGCTTGGGGATGCCCAAGGCATCCCCTTCTTCATCGACAACATTATCAGGTTCCTCCCCTGAAACTATATTTTTATTCCATCACATCTTATGTGCTTTGCTTGGAGCGTCGGTTTGTTTTTATTTTTTGTTTTGTTTGAATAAATGGATCCTAGCATTCACTGTATGGGAGAGAGACATGCTCCGCTGTAGCATATGGACAAGTATGTCCTTAGGCTTTACTCATAATATTCATGGCGAAGTTTCTTCTTCGTTAAATTGTTATATGGTTGGAATTGGAAAATGATACATGTAGTAGTTGCTAAAATGTCTTGGATAATGTGATACTTGGCAATTGTTGTGCTCATGTTTAAGCTCTTGCATCATATACTTTGCACCCATTAATGAAGAAACACCTAGAGCTTGCTAAAATTTGGTTTGCATATTTGGTCTCTCTAAAGTCTAGATAATTTCTAGTATTGAGTTTGAACAACAAGGAAGACGGTGTAGATTCTTATAATGTTTACAATATTTCTTTTATGTGAGTTTTGCTGCACCGCTTCATCCTTGTGTTTGTTTCAAATAGCCTTGCTAGCCTAAACCTTGTATCGAGAGGGAATACTTCTCATGCATCCAAAATCCTTGAGCCAACCACTATGCCATTTGTGTCCACCATACCTACCTACTACATGGTATTTCTCCGCCATTCCAAAGTAAATTGCTTGAGTGCTACCTTTAAAATTCCATCATTCACCTTTGCAATATATAGCTCATGGGAAAAATAGCTTAAAAACTATTGTGGTATTGAATATGTACTTATGCACTTTATCTCTTATTAAGTTGCTCGTTGTGCGATAACCATGTTCACTGGGGACGCCATCAACTACTCTTTGTTGAATTTCATGTGAGTTGCTATGCATGTTCGTCTTGTCTGAAGTAAGAGCGATCTACCACCTTATGGTTAGAGCATGCATATTGTTAGAGAAGAACATTGTGCCGCTAACTAAAGCCATGATCCATGGTGGAAGTTTCAGTTTTGGACATATATCCTCAATCTCATATGAGAAAAATAATTGTTGCTACATGCTTATGCATAAAAGAGGAGTCCATTATCTGTTGTCTATGTTGTCCCGGTATGGATGTCTAAGTTGAGAATAATCAATAGCGAGAAATCCGATGCGAGCTTTCTCCTTAGACCTTTGTACAGGCGGCATAGAGGTACCCCTTTGTGACACTTGGTTAAAACATGTGCATTGCGATGATCCCGGTAGTCCAAGCTAATTAGGACAAGGTGCGGGCACTATTAGTATACTATGCATGAGGCTTGCAACTTGTAAGATATAATTTACATGATACATATGCTTTATTACTACCGTTGACAAAATTGTTTCTTGTTTTTAAAATCAAAGCTCTAGCACAAATATAGCAATCGATGCTTTCCTCTTTGAAGGACCATTCTTTTACTTTTATTGTTGAGTCAGTTCACCTATCTCTCTCCACCTCAAGAAGCAAACACTTGTGTGAACTGTGCATTGATTCCTACATACTTGCATATTGCACTTATTATATTACTCTATGTTGACAATATCCATGAGATATACATGTTACAAGTTGAAAGCAACCGCTGAAACTTAATCTTCCTTTGTGTTGCTTCAATACCTTTACTTTGATTTATTGCTTTATGAGTTAACTCTTATGCAAGACTTATTGATGCTTGTCTTGAAGTACTATTCATGAAAAGTCTTTGCTATATGATTCACTTGTTTACTCATGTCATATACATTGTTTTCATCGCTGCATTCACTACATATGCTTTACAAATAGTATGATCAAGGTTATGATGGCATGTCACTCCAGAAATTATCTTTGTTATCGTTTTACCTGCTCGGGACGAGCAGAACTAAGCTTGGGGATGCTGATACGTCTCCGACGTATCGATAATTTCTTGTGTTCCATGCCACATTATTGATGATATCTACATGTTTTATGCACACTTTATGTCATATTCGTGCATTTTCTGGAACTAACCTATTAACAAGATGCCGAAGTGCCGATTCTTTGTTTTCTGCTGTTTTTGGTTTCAGAAATCCTAGTAACGAAATATTCTCGGAATTGGACGAAATCAACGCCCAGGGTCCTATTTTGCCACGAAGCTTCCAGAAGACCGAAGAGGAGACGAAGTGGGGCCACGAGGTGGCCACACCCTAGGGCGGCGCGGCCTGGCCCTTGGCCGCGCCGACCTGTGGTGTGGGGCCCTCGTGTGGCCCCCTGACCTGCCCTTCCGCCTACTTAAAGCCTCCGTCGCGAAACCCCCAGTACCGAGAGCCACGATACGGAAAACCTTCCAGAGACGCCGCCACCGCCAATCCCATCTCGGGGGATTCAGGAGATCTCCTCCGGCACCCTGCCGGAGAGGGGAATCATCTCCTGGAGGACTCTACGCCGCCATGGTCGCCTCCGGAGTGATGTGTGAGTAGTCTACCCCTGGACTATGGGTCCATAGCAGTAGCTAGATGGTTGTCTTCTCCCCATTATGCTTAATTGTCGGGTCTTGTGAGCTGCCGAACATGATCAAGATCATCTATCTGTAATTCTATATGTTGTGTTTGTTGGGATCCGATGAATAGAGAATACTTGTTATGTTGATTATCAATTTATGCCTATGTGTTGTTTATGATCTTGCATGCTCTCCGTTACTAGTAGATGCTCTGGCCAAGTAGATGCTTGTAACTCCAAGAGGGAGTATTTATGCTCGATAGTGGGTTCATGTCTCCGTGAATCTGGGGAAGTGACAGAAATCTCTAAGATTATGGATGTGCTGTTGCCACTAGGGATAAAACATTGGTGCTATGTTCGAGGATGTAGTTACTGATTACATTACGCGCAATACTTAATGCAATTGTCTGTTGTTAGCAACTTAATACTGGAGGGGGTTCGGATGATAACCTGAAGGTGGACTTTTTAGGCATAGATGCATGCTGGGTAGCGGTCTATGTACTTTGTCGTAATGCCCAATTAAATCTCACTATACTCATCATAATATGTATGTGCATGGTCATGCCCTCTTTATTTGTCAATTGCCCAACTGTAATTTGTTCACCCAACATGCTGTTTATCTTATGGGAGAGACACCTCTAGTGAACTGTGGACCCCGGTCCAATTCTCTATACTGAAATACAATCTACTGCAATACTTGTTTCTTGTTTTCTGCAAACAATCATCTTCCACACAATACGGTTAATCCTTTGTTACAGCAAGCCGGTGAGATTGACAACCTCACTGTTTCGTTGGGGCAAAGTACTTTGGTTGTGTTGTGCAGGTTCCACGTTGGCGCCGGAATCTCTGGTGTTGCGCCACACTACATCCCGCCGCCATCAACCTTCAACGTGCTTCTTGACTCCTACTGGTTCGATTAAACCTTGGTTTCTTACTGAGGGAAACTTGCCGCTGTGCGCATCACACCTTCCTCTTGGGGTTCCCAACGGACGTGTCAACTACACGCATCATAGGGTGACACACTTAAAGTTGGATGTTGAAATGGTAGAACTTGAATATGGAATGGAGTTCGAATATTTGTTCGGAGTCCCGGATGAGATCCCGGACATCACAAGGAGTTCCGGAATGGTCCGGAAAATAAGATTCATATATAGGAAGTCATTTTATAAGATTTAAAATGATCCGGAAGGTTCTATGGAAGGTTCTAGAAGGTTCTAGAAAAGTCCGGAAGAAACCACTTTGGAAGGCGGAGTCCCAAGGGACTCCACCTCCCATGGCCGGCCAACCCTAGGAGGGTGGAGTCCACCTTGGTCTCCACCAAGGGGGGCGGCCACCCCCCCACATGGAAGGGGGGAATCCCACCCCAAGTGGGATTCCCACCTTGGGTAGGTTTCCCTATCACATGGAAGGTTTTGGGTTCGGGTCTTATTCGAAGACTTGTAGTCCAACACTTGGGGCTTCCACCTATATAATGAGGGGCCAAGGGGAGGGGGCCGGCCACCTTAAGACCACAAGGTGGCCGCACCCCCTAGTGGCCGGCGCCCCCCTCTCCCAAACCCTAGCGGCCCTCTCTCCTCCACCACATCCCGCACGCTTAGCGAAGCTCCGCCGGGTTTCTCCACCACCATCGACACCACGCCGTCGTGCTACCGGATTCAAGAGGGGCTACTACTTCCGCTGCCCGCTGGAATGGGGAGGTGGACGTCGTCTTCATCAACAACCGAACGTGTGACCGAGTACGGAGGTGCTGCCCGTTCGTGGCGCCGTGATCAAGATCTTCTACGCGCTTTTGCAAGCGGCGAGTGAACGTCTACCGCAGCAACAAGAGCCTCATCTTGTAGGCTTTGGAATCTCTTCAAGGGTGAGACTCGATAATCCCCTCGTTGCTACTATCTTCTAGATTGCATCTTAGCTTGGATTGCGTGTTCGCGGTAGGAAATTTTTTGTTTTCTATGCAACGAATCCCTACATCAATGTCATGAAATATCTCTTTCCACCTTTTGTCAACACACCATTCATCTCGCATAGATCAGAATGTATGAGTTCTAGAGGTGCCAAGTTTCTCTCCTCGACCGCCTTGTGAGGCTTTCGAAGTTGCTTTGATTGCACACAACTATGGCACTTAGAACCTTTGGCAATGGTGAAATTCGGAATTAAACTCAAACTGGATAGCCGAGACATTAAACCAAAATTAATGTGACATAAACAAGAATGCCAAACACTGGTATCATCACTAACTTTGCCACAAATATGGTTCACAGGCGTATTACTGAAATCCGAAAGCGAAAAGCGGAACAAGTCTCCGCACTCATAGCCTTTACCAATAAATTGTCCAAACTTGAAAACAACTACTTTATTTGACTTTAACAACCTTAAATCCATCTCTGCATAGAAGGGAACCGCTAACGAGATTCTTGTTCATAGTAGGGACATGCTGCACATTCCTCAGCTGCACGATCTTCCCCGAAGTGAACTTCAGATCTACCGTGTCAATACCACGAATAGAAGCATGTGACCCATTCCCCATGAAGACGGAAGAATCCCGGGCGACATGGTAAGAAGTGAACATGGATATGTCAGCACACACATGAATATTAGCACATGTATCAATCCACCAACATGGAGATTGAAATACCGAAAGAACAATAAAGAGATTACCGTACCCATCAACATTGCTAGCGGTCACTGTGTTGACTTGCCTCACCTTTTTCTTGCGGTCTGCCCTCTCTGGACAGTCCTTAGAAAGTGGCTAGTCTCTCCATAGGTAAAGCAGCCCATATATGCTTTGTTTATCATCTTCTTCTTCTTGAAGGTTGTAGTCTTCATAGGCATATTGAAGGAGGGCTTGGTATTCCCTTTATTATTGATGTAGGGTTTCTTCTGCACCATGTTGGCACTAGACTGACCCTCTTCTTTCTCAGTAGTATCCTTAGCCCGAGCTTTCTCCTCAACATCAAGAGACGCTATCAGATTTTCAACTGATATCTCATGTCTCTTGTGTTTGAGAGTTGTGGCAAAGTTCCTCCATGAAGGGGGCAACTTAGCGATGATGCAATCCAGCCACAAACTTGCCAGGTAAGGCACACTTAAGGAGTTCAAGCTCTTTCACAATGCACTATATCCCATGAGCTTGTTCGACTACAGAACGGTTATTCACCATCCTGATGTCATGGAAGCTCTCCATGATGTACAGTTTACTGCATGCATCGGTTGCACCGAATTTAGCATTCAGTGCATCCCAAAGCTCTTTACCATCTGTTATGTGCATATATACATCACACAGACGATCAGCAAGAATACTCAGAACGCATCCGACGAAGAGAGTATTGTTTTCCTTGAAATTGTTCTGATCTTGGTAAGATATAGTTCCTTCAGGTAAACCATTACTAACTTCGAATACTTTCAGATGAGTAAGCCAGAGCGTGGCCTTAACCTGCCACCTCTTAAAGTGCACACCGGTAAACTTATCCGGCCTCAGTGCATCAGTAAAACCAGCCATTGTTAACTCAGGAAATTGCCTAAAATTAGGTTTTTGGATTGTTGGATATTAGGCATAATTTCCATGATTAATTCCAAAATATAAAACATGATGACAGTAACTACTAACATGTGAAACTCGAACATACTAGATGCATTAATCAACATGAGTAGCAGCATCGCAAACGGTAGTCGCACGTACAGATCTGGTGGAGGTGGCGGTGGAGGTGTAGCAGATGATATCACAGCAGTAACGTTGTTGATGACAGGGACAACGGGTCGAAGTAGACGACGTTGAAGACGATGGTAGGAAGCACTGTCTGACTTGGACGGAAGGCGACCCGTGATGAAGAACTTGAGCAGTCGCGCAGAGCGCTTCCCAAAAACCTAATTCGCCCTCTCCCCTACAGGATCACAAGGGTGAGTGGTTCCGGAGACTTGCTCTCCCGTTCGCCGATGCACGTCGGCGCGCGGGATGGAGTAGGCTACGTTTGCGGCGCAAGCAGAGAGAGGTGGAAAAACCCTAACTCGTGTATTAGATATATTTCTGCGATAGCCAGGCAAGAGATTATATAGGCTCACGAAACCCTACGCAATGTGGGCCACGCCCATATCACACATACGTTTTGAGTCGGTTACAGATAGCCCACAGTCTGGGAGTGACTCGAAACGACTAATTGCGATGCGTCCGTCTAGGACTCTGTTCCTTTTCTTGAGCTGCAAAAAGTAAGGAAAGTCTCGGCTCGAGGCTCAATCCACTCACCAGGAGCGCGACGCGCGTCATGACGTGTCGAGTCGAGTCGAGACGAGTGAAAAGGAGGAGGAGCGCGCGTGAACCACTCCTCTTCTCACTCACTTACTAGTGGTGGAACAACTCACCTTATAAGGTGGTCTAACTTCCTCCAAACTTTTCATGTGGGATCAAACTTCCCACCTTTTGCCACTCCCTAGTGAGCTGCCACTCACTTGGGCTCAAACTCATATGGACTGCCATAATGTGGTCTTTGAGATTTATAGGGAAATATGAAATCTAATATGGACCACTAAAAGTGAACCCAATCATACTGGTGTTGGTACTCTTGCCGAGATTGATTGACTACTTTAATGGCTACATGTGTGCATGCAGCCTTAGCATTGCGCCTCAATTAAAATTATAGGAGAACCTTCATTGGTATTTATAGGTTTTTGGTTTATTATCTATCTTTGGCTGCCTTCCGAAAAGTACAAAATTATATCTTGGAAGAAGAAAGGGTTTGAAAACCTCGAACATTTGCTAATATATTTTAAACTTTATTTTATAATTGTTGATCATGTATCTCTACCATATACTATTTGTTACTATTATAAATATACGTGATATTGATTGTAAAAAAATAGTACGCCAGGTGCACCGAATCCTCATCCATTCCTGAGATGCTTTTATATATCAAAAAAGTACATAAATACTCCCTCTTTATAACAATGTAAAGCGTTCTTGTGTTTCACTGAGGAATATAATTCTTCGGTTGTTTTTTGACATTTAGAGGTCTATGGTAGCACAAGCCTTTTAGTATATAGATACACTTATTTTAATATGTATTTAATCTACTTTAAAAGTATCTAAAACGAGTATGGCGTTTCGGAGGCCGAGCTACATGTAACTCTTTATTTTCAAGCTCTTAGAATTCGTATTTAAAGTAAAAAAAAACTAATACAAAATTCTAGAGGTAGCCAACGGTGTATTCTACAATTATGTAAAATCTCAATGCAAACTGATGTGTATTCAAGGCTACACGAAATCCACAATATCTGAATGATTGTATAGTCTTGAAATGTGCCCTATTTGCTATAAAATTTGTCAGAATGTCTCTTTTCG
The DNA here is from genome assembly GCF_019359855.2 of Lolium perenne. Lineage (NCBI taxonomy): Eukaryota > Viridiplantae > Streptophyta > Magnoliopsida > Poales > Poaceae > Lolium > Lolium perenne. Next base: position 19,930,981 of record NC_067249.2, read on the forward strand.
TGTAACCTGAAATATGAAGTAGTTTGTAAAGAAATTTTACGCTATTGTAGTATATACATCATTGGCTATCTGTAGAATTTTGTTTCAATTGTTTTAAATTGTGAAATTCTAGTTCTGAGAGTTTGCAAATAAAGGGCCCTGCGACCTCCCTTTTAAGTTTTCCTATTATATGAAATTGGGGAAGAGAGAGAAAAGAGAACAGTGTCACGGTCGATCGGGTCGAGCCCGCGGAGTATGTGACCGACCGACGCCATGGAAGAGGCCCTGCCGGTGGCGGGGGCGGCTGCGGGCTTCGCCGGAGGAGGCGCCTACGAGGGCGTGAAGCCCATCGCCTGGTGTCCGCCCTCGGGCTCCGACGACGGCCAGGTATCCCATCGCGCCGCCATGCCATGCCCTCGTCTCGCCCACTAGCTAGGGCTTCGAACGGTGTTTGTGACGCCGATTAGGGCCTGCTCCTACGAGTTTCGCACCCTTCTCCGCGCTGGTTTCGCCATTAGGATGGCCAATTGCTAGGAATGTACTGCTGATCTCTCATTGGTTCACTCCACACGGCAATCTGGAAGGCATGGCAGCTCACAGAGAAATATTGGGAACAGAGGAGAGAAATATGAGAACAGACAATGCAGCAGATACTTTGCCTGGGTTAATTAATTTAACATCTATCTAGGAATTTATGCTATAACAAACAAATTGTGTTTCTCTCCCTCACTGGATAGTGGATACAGACTGATCTTACGCCTGTACTATTCCATGTTTGTGGTGCCCTCTGTTATGCACCAGCTGCAGAAGACTGATTTGTTGTATTTCGCAATGCAGGGTGCCGCGATTGTTAGTAATGGGAGACTGCTGAATCAGGGAAACGGTTACACCGTTTGGGATGACCGTCAAGCTTGTAAACCAGCTGAGGAGCAGCAGTCGCCGGCTGAGCGAGCTACTCCGTCTGCGAGAGCAAACGGCAAGAGGACGAAAAATTTCAGCGATAAGGAAGATGATATGTTGGTGCTGGCATGGCTAAATGTCAGCGAACAGGGTCGCTCTCCCTTTTGGCAGAGAATACATTCTTACTTCCACCAGAACAGGAACTTTGAGTCAGATCGTAATCAAAATTCCCTCCAGCACCGGTGGTCTACCATGCAAGAACATGTTCAGAAATTCTCTAGGTGTTATGACCAGATTGAGTCTACAAGCGGGATGACAGAGAAAGATAAGGTATACAAATGGCTATTCGATCTGCTTGTAACTTCATATGTTCCGTTCAATTGTAGTCACACGTGCACTTGTACAGATTATTCAGGCATTGGAAGCTTATAAAGCAAAAGAGAAGAAAGGCTTCGGTTTCTTGCATTGTTGGAATACCTTACACCTCCATCAAAAATGGACTAATAGGTCATCTCAGAAAAAACACAAGACAACCTCCAATTCAAGTCCGGATACATCTGCTCTTGGAACCAACTCAAGTCGGCATGATGATGAACTAGAGGCTCTTACTTTACAAGATGAGCCCTCAGGCTCCGAAGATGGAAGAGACGGTGGCCACGAGCTCCGCGTCCAGGCCCTTGAGCATGTATTCCAGGAGCAGCATCTCGACCATGACTCCCATATCCAGGTATCCCACCCCCCCAGTCTCTCCATGTGTCGCGCACGCCGCCATGCCTTGTTGTCGCTGACTAGGTAGGGCTTTCAGCGTGTTTCTGATGCACGGGTTGGTGCGTGCTTTGCGGCAGCATGCTCTTACACATTTGAAATTTTATCTGCACTAGTTTTGCCATCAGGGTGACAATTTGCTAGAAATCTAGTGTCGACCTCTTGCTGGTTCATATGGCAACCTGGAAGGCATGGAGTAGAGCTCGAGAAATAGAAGAACAAAAACAATGCTTGGTCCTAATTTATTTGGAAAGGAATTGACGCCATCACACCAGAAAAATCTATTCCAGCATGTATATATTGATATATTCATGGTGCCCTCTGTTATGCAGCAGCAGTTTATGCGAAGAGAAGATTAATTTGTGATTTTTCCATGCAGGGTGCCTCAGTGAGTTGTAATGGCAGCTTGTTGAATCAGGGAAACAATAACAAATTTTGGGATGAGCGTCAACTTTGTAGCCCAGGTGAGGAGCAACAGTCACCAGTTGAGCAATCTATTCTGTCTGTGAGAACAAACGGCAGAAGAACGAAAAATTTCAGCGATAAGGAAGATGATATGTTGGTGTTGGCATGGCTAAATATCAGTTTGGATGCAGCACAAGAGAATGAACAAACTCGTTCTACTTATTGGCAGAGAATGCATTATTACTTCCACGAGAACAGGAACTTTGAGTCAGATCGTAGTCAAAGTTCCCTCTCGAACCGTTGGTGTACCATTCAAGAACATGTTGAGAAGTTCTGTAGATGTTATGATCGTATTTTGTGTAGAATTGGGATGACAGAGAAAGATAAGGTATACACCTATCTCTTTTAATCTGCTTGTAGTTTCATATGTTCCGTGCACTTTTAGTAACACATATACGTGTACAGATTGATCAGGCATTGGAAGCGTTCAAGTCAGAAGAGAAAAAAGCGTTTGGTTTCATGCATTGTTGGAATACCTTACACCTCCATCAAAAGTGGACCAACAGGTTATCTCAGAAAAATCAGAAGACAACCTCGCATTCAAGTCTGGGTACGTCTACTCTTGGTACCAACTCAGGTCAGCTTGATGAAGCGGAGGCTCCTATTCCAGAAAACGAGCCCTCGAGAAGAGCAATTGGTACCATGGTGGAGAAAGAACCGTTACAGCGAGGTAAAAGTTCTGGCTTGCCAAGTGATGGTATTTACATGGAAGTGGTAGATAATCCGTGGTCAAAAAAGAGAGATGCGGAGGCTGTGCAAGAGCTCAAGAAAGACGAGCGCTTTGAACAAGCATGCACACTAGACGAAGAGAGGATTGCAAATGAAAAAGCCATGATAGGGCACAAGATGAAAAAGCTTGAAGTAAAAGAAAGAGAGTTAGAATTCAAGAGAAGAAAGCTTGAAGTAAGGGAAAGAGAGTTAGAATTTAAGAGAAGGTTGGAGGATGAAAGAATCATGAATGTGAACATAAGTGCTATGGCTGGGCCACTACAACAATACTACATGAGCTTGCAGAATGAGATTATCGCTCGACGGTGCAATAGCCCGGGTTGAGCTGCTTCATCTGTCTGAACTGTAATGTTATTTTGTTGTCTGCGCTATCATGTTATATGAACTCTTAGGTTGGTGGATGCTGTTGATTGTTAAGATTTATCATGTAACTACCTGTGTTACGATGACTTGTTAGAGCTTTGTGGTGGCACCTACACTTTGTTTTAGTTCTTTTTTCTTGAGAAAATCAAAGAATATTGATATGGCCCATGCCGCAAGGTAGGGGATGCACAAGCACTTTCCTCACACCGAAGATGTGGTACGATTGGGAGGATGAGGTTTCATTGGGGGGCTCTGGGTTTGCGATTCTTTCTCTGAAGTGCTTTCCTGAAATATTTATGTTATCTGCACTAAAACCTTTCTCCTGTCTGTTGTTGAAGTCATGGATCTTCTGGTGATATTGAAAAGCTCTATGAACGTGGTGTGCAAGAATATCTGGTATGTCAAACTGTTTTTGTGGAATTGAGTTATAGTTGTTAATGTGGAGAGCTAACTTATCTTGGTGATCATAGCATTGCAGAGTATTAATATATCGTATTACCTTGAATCCTTGATTGTGTTGACGGCCAGGATCAGTCAGTGTCACAGTGTGTCCTTTCAAAAATGAGGGATTTGTACGAGCGTACAGTCACTAGAGGAGGTCTACACGTTGATGAAAGTGGCAAACTCCCGAAGCCTACAGAGAAAATGAAATGGCTATTCTGAATTTCTGACCATTAGTGCTAGCCCTACATTGATGGTAGCGCAAAGCCCCAATTTTTTTAAAGCGCGTAAAGTCCTACATTTGTACCCAGTCCCGAGTTAAAAAGATACCATGACTGCAATGTTTTTTTTATAATGCCCATGATTTTTTTAAAGCTGAAACCTGTAGAGGAGACCTCATCAGTAAACTTTTTTATTAAAGAGATGAAATATGTGCAAGGAGTGAGGGAAAGAGGGAATGTACATAAGGGCCTAGCCCAGACATAGCCCAATAAATTACAGCACTTCTAGCCCAATAAATTATAGCCCAATATGTGCTATAAGAGGGGATTTCCAAACATCCTTCATTCTGTAAGAAAGAAGGAAGAGGTCTCTTTTAAATGAAAAGGACCATGCTGTGACACTAGATTATCAAAAATGAGAGCATTCCTTTGCTTCCAGGCGGCAGTAGCAAAAACTTCAAAAAAGAAAGGCCTTTCAAAGTTGCACTTGGCCGTGGCAATCATCTGTGGGAGATCAAGATTGGCTTCAAGTGTGATGTTGATGGATTGCCAACATTGCCTAGTGAAATTGCAGCTCCAAAAAAGATGGTCCCTGGTTTCTACTACACTGGCATCACACAGGCGGCAGAGGCCGTTGTCGTTGAGTGTAAAGTTGTTTCTTAGTAGCATATCCTTCGTGTTTGGCGGTCGTTAGCAAATAGGTAAAGTAATACTTTGGAGACCCTGTCAATCTCTAAAACGACCTATATTTAGTGTAGAATGAAGTACTAAGAGCACTAATAAGTAATAGTAACATTTTTTCTCGATAGCGATTGAGAATTTTCCACACTATATGATAGTTTTGTGTGTGCTCACGTGTATGAGTCGTGTTGGGGGGAGTATTGTACTTGAACATGAGAAAACTGTATTAGAGAATCTAAATAGTATATCAGAAGAATTTTTTTAGCGAGGAGAGTGGTCCAGATTTTGCTTTACAAGAAAAGACTTGTGATTCCCATTTTATACACTTTTTCATTGAAGTGATTGCACACCTTGTAGACTTAGATAGTAGCATGGTTAATTTGCCTTGTCTGAACTATGTTTTGCACGGTGCTTGCTGACAATTTTGTGAATTGCTTTAACCAAGGCAAGCAGTAGACATGCGATTAGTTTCTATTTGCTGTCAGCTCTCCTTTTTTATGCTTTCATGAGCATGATGTTACTTGGTTTGCACATGTTGCCTGAAATATCAGCTTGTTTTTATTCATCTCACACCAACGGTTGCTGATAACTTGCAGAAAACCTATCGAAGGAAAAGATTAGCATTATTTCTCCAAAGCAACCATCGTGTGACTGTTTGAGAAAACAGAACGAAAATAATTTCGGAGTTATATGCACCAGGTAACTTACAATTTTTTTTACGGAAGTACTGCATCGTTAATCATGAATCTTACTAATGTATGTACATAGCTTATTAATCCCCATACATTTATTTTGTAATTCAGTTATGCAAACTGAGCTGTGTGTATGGCCTGCATTGTCACAACAGCCCTTTAAGGTCGTAAATATTTTCGATTCCGTGCCTTTTCGCATGCTGCATAAGTCATCTCTAATGATCTGGAAGTGTTGCAAAAGTTAAAACAATTGTGCTTACCTTCAGGGACATAAAAGGGTAATTGTGTTCCATAATAAACATCTCTTTTATCCATTACTCTGTAGGACCCGATGATTTCTTGCCGAATGAGATTGTTGATATTCTGGAATAAGAGTTCAGTACCGTGAAAATTTGTCCTGAATGCTTAAGCCACATCCCCTGAAGGAGGGTTCTCAAATGGTGACGTTAATCATTTAGCGAATGGAGTTCAAATAGCAGTTTAATATGTGAGATGTTTGTTTGTTCAATACTCATGTTCCTGATGTCTTCATAGATAGACCATGGTTCCCATGGAGCTGAAGCAGAGCTGTGCCTCTGATGATAAGATGTGGAGCTAAGATTTTCCTTCGCTTAGGGTGTGTTCGGTTCCAGAACGCGAAGGAATGGAACGGAATGGTTCCGTCCCGAGGTCACGGGACGGTTCCGACCCTGTGTTCGGTTCGGAAAGGAACGAGGAACGGAATGGTTCCATATTGTCTTCGGTTGGAGGAACTGGGACGGAACGGAATAGCCATAATCATGGCCTAAACATGATTTTTTTGTCCAAATCAAAATTAACACAGACCTAAACATAATTTTTTTGTGCAAACCAAAATTATCAAATAGCAAAGCCCCCGCCGCTCGCGTGTGCTCTGCCGCCGCCGCGTGCGCTGGCAGCCGTCGGACGTGCCTCGCCGCCGCCCGCTTGTGCCGCTCCGCCAGATGAGCTGGCTGCCGCCGGCGTGCCTCGCCGCAGCGCGTGCTGGCCGCCGAGCCTCATCGCTGCCGCGCGTGTGCCTGATCGGCGTCGGGCGTTCCTCGCCGCCGCCGCATGCTTGCCGCCCCGCGTGTGCGCTGGCCGCCACCGGGCGTGCCTCGCCGCCACGCGCATGTGCCGCTCCGCCGGGTGAGCTGGCCGCCGACGGGCTTTCCTCGCCGCAGCGCGTGCTGGCCGCCGAGCCTCATCACTGTCGCGCGCGTGCCTGGCCGTCGTCGGGCGTTCCTCGCCGCCGCGCGCATGCTGGCCGCCGCCGCACGTGCGCTGGCCGCCGTTGGGCGTGCCTCGCCGCCGCGCGCGTGAGCTGGCCGCCGCTGTGAACTGATGATTAACGTCTCGTTCCTCGAGATTCTGCCGAATCGGTGGAATGGGTTCGTTCCGCATCTTTGCAGTATATTCCATTCCGAGGAACAACTTGGTTCCATTCCTTCTACCCAACCGAACACAAGAATGGGTGCTAGGTGCGGAACCGAACACACCCTTAGTGGTAGCCACGATATATGAAAAATAAGATGTACAACTTAAATACAGACTACAAACAGGGGCAGTACAAGCATCTTCCAGTTTCAACTTAACATTGGTACGACAGTTCGAGAATTTTTAGCAATTTGCAGTTGGCATATGTAAATGAAATACCAAATGTATAGTTCAACTAAATTACCAACAATGACTATTGGAAGTATCTTTACAGTCGTACCATAGTGTCTTGGAACAAGCGAAAGATCAGTGCATTCAGAAACAATGACCAAGACTGTAGAAGATTGAGGTAACAACATGCTCTATATAGCAAAATGCTGGCTTTCTGCAATCCTCTGTAGGACCTCGATTCCTCTGTTCATTTTTTTACAGCTTGAATCACCCTCCTCCTGATCATACAGAGAACAAGTTATACACTTAACATGGAACTGCTGATCACATCCAATAAAGCTTTCAGTTTTGTTCTTTATGATGGTAAATTTTAATATTCATGTCTATCTATGCGGTGGTACAAAAGAAGTAATCTTGAAGTTAGACAGTACTCACCCAAATCACAATGAAAAATAAATGTGGCTCCAGCAGATCAGTTTTACTTGGTGCAGTTGAGAACAAATCCTCATATAAATAAACCTATGTCAATACCTGAAAGGATTAGTAGACTGATTCGGAGTAATGACATCCATAGAAGACTCTGGGCAGATCCCTTTGATGAATGTAGTGATGCATTTACTGTTTGTGTTGCTTGAATAAGAACTGCATTTTGGTTCCTGTTTTAAAATCTAAACGAGTTGTATGATTGTAGATATCGCCCTACTTCATTGTTGTGGGAAGGGAACCTTTGTTCTGGACCACTTATAGTGTTGCTAAAGCCCAAGGGCACCCAGTTCCAAATGGCATGCTCAAAACTAAAATTAATTGGTGTATCCGAATATATACGCATCCAACTATAACTTAGCCACTTATGTTCTTGGAATATATGCAAAGTGGAGAAAATATAGCTACGACCCAACTTTTTCTCAGGCTAGCCATAGTGCTAGTATCATAGCTAGTATCATGTATTCTAGCCCCACCAAAAATGCTGATGTGACAGGTAATTATGGATGAGAGAGGAGATTAGAGTATCATAGGTATCATAGCGCACATCACGAGAAAAGTTAGTATCAAATAAATCTTGTACTATGATACTAGTCTATGATACTATGCATTATCATAGTACACAAATTTGTATTGGGATTCTACAAATCAATTAATATAGCAAAACTATGATACTACTACGTAGTCTATGATACTATGCATTATGGATCTAGTATTATAAAAAAGTATCATATACATGATACTAGTATATGATACTACCCACTATGGCCAGCCTCAAGGTCAGAGTTGAATTGTCAAATATTTGGGCTTTTTGAGATGCGATCCCTGCAAGCGTGAAGGGATGCGGGATGCCCCCTATCCATGAAGTGCTCGGGCGTATCCCTGAAGTCTAAAGAATATATACAGTACTGCTGTGTATACTTGGATTGGAGCTACGACATCTTAATTTTGCGACACGTCTCAGATCCACGCATGACCAGTAGAGTATTATCCAGATCTCGATCTCAGATGCTCGCACGCACGCACCATTTTTCTAAAAAAAATATCGTCGGTTCTTAATTATTCTTGGTTGCCAATCTGAAGAACATGTTTGAGTACTCGCCCGATCTCACAAACTGAGCGCAGCTCCCTCGATTATTCGCTCGCACAACTCAAACACAGGCAAACGCTAAGGTAACAACAACAGGGAAAGAAAGAAAGATACAGCAACGGCCACGCGCGCCGGCCGGATACCACAGATCCAACAGCACCACGAGATCTAGAGCTGGCCGCAGTCGGCGACGACGACGGGCTTGGAGGTGGCGCCGCTGCGGGAGCCGACCTTCTCGATGGCCTGGACGACGTCCATGCCCTCCACGACCTTGCCGAAGACGACGTGCTTGCCGTCGAGCCAGTCGCAGGCGTCGGTGCAGAGGAAGAACTGGGAGCCGTTGGTGCCGGGCCCGGAGTTGGCCATGGAGAGGATGCCGGGGCCCGAGTGCGTGTGCACGAAGTTCTCGTCCGCGAACTTGGCGCCGTAGATGGACTCGCCGCCCGTGCCGTTCCCGGCGGTGAAGTCGCCGCCCTGGCACATGAAGCCCGGGATGACGCGGTGGAACTTGCTGCCCTTGTAGTGCAGCGGCTTGCCCATCTTGCCCACGCCCTTCTCGCCGGTGCACAGCGCGCGGAAGTTCTCCGCGGTCCTCGGGACCTCCTTCGCGAACAGCTCCATCACCACGCGGCCCGCCGGCTGGGCGCCCACGGTCACATCGAAGAACACCTTCGGGTTCGTCGCCGCCATCTCGCTACGCTACCTCGCCGGAATCGGAGGAGAAAAGTGCGAAGTAGAGCTTGATTTTTGGGTCTGTGGTATGTAGTGCTCCTATCTTGCGAGAGAGACGAGATAAGATTAGAGAGATTAAATAGGCGTGTGGGGCTGCTGGGGGAGTCTTGGTTATGGTGACGGACTCACGGTTGGGTGAGCATCTCCAGTGGAAGATGCTTTCTGCCGACCTGGTCGGCGGAAACAAGCCACCAGATACATCTTTTATTTCTTTTGTTTTGTTTTTGCATTTTTAAATCTTAACTTTTTTTGGTAAACCAAAAATAATTTTTGAGGTTTCTTAAAAAAAAGTTGAACGTTTTCAAATCTGAACAAATTCAAAATTTGAACAATTTTCAAAATATTAATAATTTTAAATCCTAGACATTTTTAAAAATTTGAACAAATTTGAAAAGCGAACAAATTTCAGATTTTGAACAGATTTCGAAATTTAAACGGATTTCAAAAAATTAAACAAATTTCTAAATTTGAACGAATTTCAAATTTTGAACAGTTTTCAAATATAAAAAATAAATTCAAATATTTTAAAAACCTGATCATATTCATATTTCGTAAAATCAAAATTAAATTATAAAATTAAAAGTTAAACATAAAACATAAAAAATAAAGTAAAAAAACAATAAAGAAACACAAAAAGGCAGGTCAAAACGAAAAACAAAAAAAAAACCCAAATGGGCCAGACCCATATCCCCTAGGGGTGTGCGGTGGCTGGTACCCACCGACCTGGTCGGCAGATAGGATTCGCCATCTCCAATGGCCTAATCTACCGATCTAAACCAAATTTGCCAATGGGTCGTGCTTTTAGCGGGCTGGCCCGAAACGTATGAAAAAGCCTAGTACAGGTCTGGCCCGGCATGTGAAGCTTCGGGGTTGTGCGTGTGTCACGCCATGGAGCATGCGTGTAATAACCCAGAACATAGGAACATCGAAGGGTAGATTTAGAATTGGATGTGCATTTCATCGCAAAACGAGGGAAATTTTCACGCCTTATTGCATATAAACCTAAGAGGGATCGAGGTTCTCTCTCGTTGCAATTAGGGTTAGGCAATGTGAGGTTAAGAATTTCGACATAATCTCTTTTGTAACTTGTGAATTTGGGAGTTGATTTGAATTGGCAATTCATATTTGAATTTCAAACAAAAGGAGTAATTTATAAACAATATAGAATTGAATTATGAATTCATAATTCAAAAACACATCATAATTCAAATCACTTTATATCTCCAAATTACATTATACATATACAAATAATTCATAAGTAAATGATACAATTACAAATGAGCTCATAAGGAAAATTTGAGCTTTATTGATCATACACACACATACAATGTCTTTACAATATTTATAATTACAAGAATTAGATGAATAATAAACAAAATAAAAAGAAGATTACATAAATTGATCCTATACTAAAACCTACACTAAGTGTCTTGGAAGAATTGCTTCTTGACCATTTCCAACTTGAAACCTGCAAATAAGAGAAGAACACTAGACAGGGGGTTAAATATGAAGAAACTAGATAGGGGATTAGAAAACCAAGTGTCAAGGACACTTGTCCATGTCCAAATCCTGGACAGAAACAAGATATACACAGGAAGACCAACACTGAGCCACACACAGGGGCTCAAGTTTCACCAAAAGGATCACACAGGTCATGGAGCTGCTGTGCATACAACAGCACACCAAGGCACAGCCTAGTCACCAAGCCATGCCAGGCTTGTGTGTCACAGCCAGAGAAGAATCACAACAGGTATAAAAGGGTAGAAACCCTAGAAACAAGACACAAGTCGACCAGATCACCATTCACAAGCAACCAGCAAGGAACAGTGACAGTTCATCTTTGTTCTTGCTCAAGAACATCAACGGCAACCACTAAAATCATTTATCCATCCAAAAATCCAGCAACCAAAACCAGTAGGAAGATGGGAACTTAACCAATATCATCAGAAGCTAGGAGGAGCAATGCAAGTACCAAGATCATCCAGCAACTGCTCAACAACAGTTGAGCTTAACCATCTAGGAGCTGGAACAAGGTATACCAAATACCTGGAGAGGATCCACTGGATCCAATCTATAAATTTTGCATGACACATGTCATGGAATGAGCAGATGCTTATGGGTTGATCATCACTTGGTGTTGACCAAGGATCACTGGCAGTAAAGGGAGCAGCTAGAGCCCAAAACCCATCTAGACACTATTCTTGTGCAAATAAGCAAGGATAGATGCACAAATGTGCACACAAGCAAGCATACATGCACAGATAGCACCAGTAGAGGATTTACAGGTAATAGAAGCTACCAAAAGACAACCTAGTAAGATCCTAGTCATTAAACCATCAGTTAAACCCTATTTTTCTTCACATGCAAGCATAATAGCATTCATATCATGTATGATTTCGTATTATGCAAGCAGAGATGAGTAGCCAACAAGATCTAGCCAATTGTGTGAGCAACCAAGCAGTAGCAATGCTACTGAGGTCACATCAAACACAAATCCATCCATTAACCAAGATTATAAGTCATCATCATCCAGAAATGGATTCAGACTCTATTTATTTCCAAATTGATCATGGAAATATCAAATCATGCACAACAAGGTAAATAATCAACACTGCATAGGCAGTTCATCTATAATTAATCCATTCAGGCATGAATATATAACAATCCATGCATGAATAATGAAATAACATCACTAAGAGGCAACAGCAGCATGCACCATTGCATCCTAGCTATTGGATTATGTCCAACGAGTTGTGGACAGCAACAGCAGCACACACACGGATACTTGAGCATCATGAGCAAGCATAAGTCACAACAGTAACTTGCCACTAGCATTTAATTGATCAAATGGATCAATTAGATCAAGCCTAGGCATAACAGAGCATCACAGACATGCAGTGATCCAAGAATTGGATCAACTGAAGCATACACAGGGCATAGGTGAGCATCACTGACACCACAAGTGTCAGTATTGCTAACCTAGGTCAATAACAAGGACCAGTAAGCATAGGAACAAGTCCAGTAAGCCTATGAGCAAGGACCAGTAAGCAATTGCACAGCACAAGAACATGAACAAATAAAATAGGCCTAGCACAGTGAGCCAGTAAGCATAGGAATAGCATCAAGGCATGGATAGATAGGATAGCATGAGACCAGTGCATCAACAAGAATTGTACAGACATAATCCAAGCACCAGTAAGCATGAACAGGCTAGAGTAGAGCATCAGGAGGCTTAGGCGTAGAGCACAGCAAGAAGAGCAAGCACAGCAGCACAGCAAGAATAGAAACACAACAGCAAGCATGGCAGCATGGTAGCACAGCAGCAACATACGCAAAGGGGCAGTAGGCACAGATCGAGAAGAAGTAGAGAGAGTAGAAGAGGTAGCCGAAGCATAGGAGGGTTACCTGGTGAAGAACGGGGCAGTAGCAATGGCGGCACGGTGGCACGACCAACCACGGAGGTGCCAGACCGCGGCCAAGCCGTGCCAGGCCACGCACGCAACCAGAGAAGGAGGCGAACACCCAGGGGTGGCGAGGAGGAGCAGATCAACGGAGATCGCCACGGATCCATCGACGTCTACGAGTGTCGCGCACGCGCACGAGCTGTCGAGGACGAAGTAGTCGAATCTACGCGGACGAGCAGATGCATCATCGCGCGCTTCATCGATTAAGCACCACGGCGTGCCCTAGTTCGGCCAGAGTTGGCCAGACCAAGGCGGCGGCCGTGGTGGCGGCGACGTCGCCACGAAATCGCCACGGTAGGGTTAGGGTTCGCGAGAGAGACGAGTGAGAGAGAGTGGGGGTGGGCCGACACGGTTCGGTGCCACCGCGCCGTTATGGAAGGCCCAGATGGGCTGTCTAGTTGGGCCACTTTAGTGGGCTGGCCCAATTGGGCCAGAGGGGTATTTTTGTCTTTTCTATTTTTAAAATAACTTGTGAATTCTACCAAATACTAAAATATGAAAATACCTCGAAAAATCTAGGAGAATAGGTTTAATGAATAAGAAATTATTCTTAACAATAATAAAATAAGAAATAGAATTTACCACAAAAGTTCGAATTTTAAAAAATTTGAATTTAAATATGAACTTTGAATTTTAAATTTGCAATTTTCCTTGGATTTAAAAATCAAGTAAAATTCCAAATGAATTCAAACATTTGTTATTCAAATGTTTTCAAAAGGAATTCTATTATTCCAAGTCATTTCTTTTAAAGATTAAGATTTTCCAAAAAGGGAAGTATCTTAATATTTCAAAATTCCTTGATATTTCCCAAAACAGGGAAAACCCTATTTTTCAAATTCTTTATTTGAAATCAATATTTTACAAAGGAAAATATCAATTACTTTTTAATACTTCTCTTGTTAGAAAAGGAAAACAATGTTAAATTATTTAAAGAACTCATAAATTACTGCCAAAGGCACAAATACTTAACTCAACCCTAAATCTTAATAATCATGTCAGGGTAAGGGATTGAACATGAAATAATGCACCCATACATGCATCATTTGGATCTTATAATATTGTCTTTACCGGACAATGATGCTTCTTTACAGAACCCGAGGTCCAGGTTCCATCCAACACATCGAACTGCATTATCTCGCAGTCACCAGGCAAGTTCACCCTTGCTCATGTCAGCTTGTTTATTTTATATCAGTTTACCGGCAAAAGTACTTTACTTATCATTCCTGCATTGAAAATTAAATGTTACTTTTCCAATTATGAATATGACTATGTGGTGGGCAGTGGAACCATGGTATGAGTTGATATGGTGGAGGTTCCATTGCAAGGGTTCTATTAATCTAGGACTAATCACCAATGCCGTCTAGTGATTCTAGCGCCGTACAATTCGCGTTAACCATGAGTTCTATAATGGCTCTGGGGAAGTTAGCTGTATCTTTTCCCTCTTGCATATCAACCGACTTGATAGGGCCTGACTGGGTGTTGGGGATAACATTGCAGTAGGTTGGGAAATCCTTTAAAATCCCCATCCGTGTGGATGAGAGGCTCTATCGTCTATGAGGGATTGTCCATAGTACACCGGGGGTAAAGCCGTATGATCGGGAGATGTCTACCGGGGGTGTACAGATGGAAAAAAGGGTGAGTATGCAGGGTCATGGAGAAGGCAGTGATTGGCTTGGATCTTACACCTGGCCCCACACCAAGGAAGTGTGGACGAGAAACGCTTCTCGGTTGGTATCAAGGATAAGTTCTCTTATGGGAAAACTAACGCACCTCTGCAGAGTGTATCAAATTGTGGTTGTCACTCCCTGTTCCGGGAAGGGAACTACGAACGTGGCAGGAAAGGAACTCCATGAAGTTCCGTTTAACCTGTGAAGACTGGCGGGCATAGTTTTCAGAATAAAATCAATCTTTTGAAGAAATGTTTCTGAAACATACATTCACCTAAGATTTTCGGATCAATGGTCGTAGCTAGTGCATCAAACACATTTTCTCTTTTGAACTTGCTGAGTAACCCTGTACTCACTTTCTTTCGACACCCTTGCTAGACTGTGACAATGAAGTGGAGGCCACCAACGGAGCACCGGAAGGAGATTACGAGCTGGTCTACGAGGAATCTGATCTGTCCGGAGGAGTGGAAGGCGTGGACTATGGGATAGTCTACGGACTTGACAACAATGAGGCAGAGGAGTAGTGTCTTACCCTAGTTATCATAGAGTCGAGCATCATAGTAGCTTACCTAAATAAGTTGTTGAGCTCAGTTTAATATTTATGTTGGTTTGTAATAATACTACAGTAGTATCTTAGGGTGTTCTCATCGGACCTGTGAGAATACCAACTTGTTAAGACCATGGTTGTAATATAATCTCGAGTGTTATGACCTACAATGTTTCTGTTGTACCACTCTGAGGGATGTGATATTTGTGAAGAAGTCCCTTCATGAAGATCATATCAACGACTTGTATACTACAACATGCAGTGGTATGCTGGTTCACCACAACGCGTGCCAGCCCGGCATGACCCGTTAGATGGAAGCCCATGAGGGCATGTTGTTGGCCTACGAAGCACGTCAGTAAATCGAGTAATATTCTCAAAAATACCGTGTCCTCTACTTAACCACAGATCACTAAAGGTTTTTTACTGGCCTGATAGAGCTTGAGGATGTGCCTGAGCCTTGAGGCTAGGACCCCGTGTCGACCCGCAACTTAACGGGCCTTGGTGTGTGGGGTCATGCCAGTAACACGCCACACTAGGATGGGCCTCTACCAGGCCGAGTTGGCCCGTTTTCCAAGTTTGATCTAAAGTGATTGGGCTTGTTTGTTTTAGTGCAAGTGGATAGTTGGGCACTAAAACCTAGCCCAACGGCTCGACATGTTCGCAACGACCTATTCACGATCTAAAGTTGTTTTGGTAATGTGTTGGCACGAACAACGCGCTTGTGTCCTCCTCTTTTCTCTCCAGGACCCGTCTGCTAGTGGCACCAATGACAATATTCACCCACTAGCGTCCCTCCGTCCACAACAGATGATCTAACTAAAAAAACATGTCATATAGCTAGGGCACTTTGGAGCAAAAAAACGAGCTCTAACAGCTGGTGTAAACCCAAAAAAATGGTACGAATTTTTTCGCAAGCCCTAAAATTTGTGGTTGGTGATGCAAATATACATCACCTAGTGGTTGTTGCCAAACAAAATACAACCCAACACGCGACACGGCCGTCAATTTATCGTTTCATAACCCCCACCCGTGCAGGACCGTCCCTGCCGCCGACCGAAACCGGCCATGGACGACGTCTCCGGTCACTCCCAGACCCTGCCCATCCCTGTTGGACCTCCCACGATCACCACCACCCAGTTCCCATTGCAATCGAGCGTTGCCACCTCCACAAAAATCCCTGGATCGCCCCTCTGATACGTCTCAAACGTATCTATAATTTCTTATGTTCCATGCTACTTTTATGATGATACTCACATGTTTTATACACATTATATGTCGTTATTATGCATTTTCCGGCACTAACCTATTAACGAGATGCCGAAGAGCCAGTTGTTGTTTTCTGCTGTTTTTGGTTTCATAAATCCTAGTAAAGAAATATTCTCGGAATTGGATGAAATCAACGCCCAGGGTCCTATTTTTGCACGAAGCTTCCAGAAGACCGAGGGGGAAAGGAAGTGGGGCCACGAGGTGGCCACACCACAGGGCGGCGCTGCCCAGCCCCTGGCCGCGCCGACCTAGTGTGTGGGCCCCTCGTGTGGCCCCCGCGTTGCCCTTCCGCCTACAAATAGCCTTCGTCGCGAAACCCCCAGTACCAAGAGCCACGATACGGAAAACCTTACTGAGACGCCGCCGCCGCCAATCCCATCTCGGGGGATTCAGGAGATCGCCTCCGGCACCCTGCCGGAGAGGGGATTCATCTCCCGGAGGACTCTACACCGCCATGGTCGCCTCCGGATTGATGAGTGAGTAGTTCACCCCTGGACTATGGGTCCATAGCAGTAGCTAGATGGTTGTCTTCTCCTCATGTGCTTCATTGTCGGATCTTGTGAGCTGCCTATCATGATCAAGATCATCTATCTGTAATGCTATATGTTGTGTTTGTTGGGATCCGATGAATAGAGAATACTATGTTATGTTGATTATCAATCTATTACCTATGTGTTGTTTATGATCTTGCATGCTCTCCGTTGTTAGTAGAGGCTCTGGCCAAGTTTTTGCTAGTAACTCCAAGAGGGAGTATTTATGCTCGATAGTGGGTTCATGCCTCCATTAAATCTGGGACAGTGACAGAAAGTTCTAAGGTTGTGGATGTGCTGTTGCCACTAGGGATAAAACATTGATGCTATGTTCGAGGATATAGTTATTGATTACATTACGCATCATACTTAATGCAATTGTCTGTTGCTTGCAACTTAATACCGGAAGGGGTTCGGATGATAACCTGAAAGTGGACTTTTTAGGCATAGATGCATGCTGGATAGCGGTCTATGTACTTTGTCGTAATGCCCAATTGAATCTCACAATATTCATCATGTCATGTATGTGCATTGTCATGCCCTCTCTATTTGTCAATTGCCCAACTGTAATTTGTTCACCCAACATGCTATTTATCTTATGGGAGAGACACCTCTAGTGAACTGTGGACCCCGGTCCATTCTTTTACATCGAATACAATCTACTGCAATACTTGTTTTACTGTTCTCTGCAAACAATCATCATCCACACTATACATCTAATCCTTTGTAACAGCAAGCCGGTGAGATTGACAACCTCACTATTTCGTTGGGGCAAAGTACTTTGGTTGTGTTGTGCAGGTTCCATGTTGGCGCCGGAATCCCTGGTGTTGCGCCGCACTACATCTCGCCGCCATCAACCTTCAACGTGCTTCTTGGCTCCTACTGGTTCGATAAACCTTGGTTTCTTTCTGAGGGAAAACTTGCTGCTGTGCGCATCATACCTTCCTCTTGGGGTTCCCAATGAACGTGTGAGTTACACGCCATCAAGCTCTTTTTCTGGCGCCGTTGCCGGGGAGATCAAGACACGCTGCAAGGGGAGTCTCCACATCCCAATCTCTTTACTTTGTTTTTGTCTTGCTTTATTTTATTTACTACTTTGTTTGCTGCACTAAATCAAAACACAAAAAAATTAGTTGCTAGTTTTACTTTATTTACTATCTTGTTCGCTATATCAAAAACACAAAAAAAATTAGTTACTTGCATTTACTTTATCTAGTTTACTTTATTTACTATTGCTAAAATGAATACTGCTGAGAATACTAAGTTGTGTGACTTCACAACCACAAATAATAATGATTTCTTATGCACACCTATTGCTCCACCCGCTACCACAGCGGAATTCTTTGAAATTAAACCTGCTTTACTGAATCTTGTTATGCGAGAGCAATTTTCTGGTGTTAGTTCTGATGATGCTGCTGCCCATCTCAATAATTTTGTTGAACTTTGTGAGATGCAAAAATATAAAGATGTAGATGGTGACATAATAAAATTAAAATTGTTCCCTTTCTCATTAAGAGGAAGAGCTAAAGATTGGTTGCTATCTTTGCCTAAGAATAGTATTGATTCATGGACTAAATGCAAGGATGCTTTTATTGGTAGATATTATCCCCCTGCTAAAATTATATCTTTGAGGAGTAGCATAATGAATTTTAAACAATTGGATACTGAGCATGTTGCACAAGCATGGGAAAGAATGAAATCTATGGTTAAAAATTGCCCAACCCATGGACTGACTACTTGGATGATCATCCAAACCTTTTATGCAGGACTGAATTTTTCTTCGCGGAACCTATTGGATTCAGTTGCTGGAGGTACCTTTATGTCCATCACTCTTGGTGAAGCAACAAAGCTTCTTGATAATATGATGATTAATTACTCTGAATGGCACACGGAAAGAGCTCCACAAGGTAAGAAGGTAAATTACCGAAGAAACCTCTTCCTTGAGTGATAAGATTGATGCTATTATGTCTATGCTTGTGAATGATAGGACAAATATTGATCCTAATAATGTTCCATTAGCTTCATTGGTTGCACAAGAAGAACATGTTGATGTAAACTACATTAAAAATAATAATTTCAACAACAATGCTTACCGGAACAATTCTAGTAACAACTATAGGTCATATCCTTATAATAATGGCAACGGCTATGGTAATTCTTATGGGAATTCTTACAACAATAATAGGAACACACCCCCTGGACTTGAAGCCATGCTTAAAGAATTTATTAGTACACAAACTGCTTTTAACAAATCTGTTGAAGAAAAGCTTGGGAAAATTGATATACTTGCTTCTAAAGTTGATAGTCTTGCTGCTGATGTTGATCTTTTGAAATTGAAAGTTATGCCTAATAGGGATAATGAAAACAAAATTGTTACTACAGCAAATGCCATCAAGTTAGAATTAATGAGAATATAAGATTAATGGCTGAACTGCATGCTAGGTGGGAAAGAGAAGAAAATGAAAAACTAGCTAAAGAGAATAATATAGCTAAAGTTTGGACTATTACCACCACTAGTAATGCTAATGCTACACAATTTGCTGCACCTCCTACTAATAATAATAAAAGAATTGGTGTTAGCAATGTTTCCACTTCTAATGCAAAGCGCGAAAAACTGCCTGAAACTGCCTGTGATAAAACTGCTGAAATTTTTTCCAACATTGGGAACAATGATCCCATTGCTTTAGATCATAATGGTTTGGATTTTGATGATTGTCATATCTCTGAAGTTATAAAGTTCTTACAAAAACTTGCTAAGAGTCCTAATGCTAGTACTATAAATTTGGCTTTCACGAAACATATTACAAATGCTCTCATAAAAGCTAGAGAAGAGAAACTAAATCGCGAAGCTTCTATTCCTAGGAAGCTAGAGGATGGTTGGGAGCCCATCATTAAGATGAAGGTCAATAACTTTGATTGTAATGCTTTATGTGATCTTGGTGCAAGTATTTCTGTTATGCCTAAGAAAATTTATAATATGCTTGACTTGCCACCATTGAAAAATTGTTATTTGGATGTTAATCTTGCTGATAACTCTACAAAGAAACCTTTGGGGAAAGTTGATAATGTTCGTATTATGGTTAACAATAACCTTGTTCCCGTTGATTTTGTTGTCTTGGATATTGAATGCAATGCATCTTGTCCCATTATATTGGGAAGACCTTTTCTTCGAACTGTTGGTGCTACCATTGATATGAAGGAAGGTAATATTAAATATCAATTTCCTCTCAAGAAAGGTATGGAACACTTCCCTAGAAAGAGAATGAAGTTACCTTTTGATTCTATTATTAGAACAAATTATGATGTTGATGCTTCATCTCTTGATAATACTTGATACACACTTTCTGCGCCTAGCTGAAAGGCGTTAAAGAAAAGCGCTTATGGGAGACAACCCATGTTTTTACTACAGTACTTTTGTTTTATATTTGAGTCTTGGAAGTTGTTTACTACTGTAGCAACCTCTCCTTATCTTAGTTTTATTGCATTGTTGTGCCAAGTAAAGTCTCTAATAGAAGTAAGATACTAGATTTGGATTACTGCGCAGAAACAGTTTTCTTTGCTGTCACGAATCTGGGTAAAATTCTCTGTAGGTAACTCAGAAAATTATGCAAATTTACGTGCGTGATCCCCAGATATGTACGCAACTTTCATTAGTTTTAAGTTTTCTCATCTGAGCAAGTCTGGTGCCTGTTAAAAATTCGTCTTTACGAACTGTTCTGTTTTGACAGATTCTGCCTTTTATTTTGCATTGCCTGTTTTGCTATGATAGATGGATTTCTTTGTTCCATTGACTTTCAGTAGCTTTGTGCAATGTCCAGAAGTATAAAGAATGATCGTGTCACCTCTGAACATGTGAGTTTTTGATTATGCACTAACCCTCTAATGAGTTTGTTTCGAGTTTGGTGTGGAGGAAGTTTTCAAGGATCAAGAGAGGAGGATGATATACACTATGATCAAGGAGAGTGAAAGCTCTAAGCTTGGGGATGCCCCGGTGGTTCACCCCTGCATACATCAAGAAGACTTAAGCGTCTAAGCTTGGGGATGCCCAAGGCATCCCCTTCTTCATCGACAACATTATCAGGTTCCTCTAGTGAAACTATATTTTTATTCCGTCACATCTTATGTACTTTACTTGGAGCGTCTGTTTGTTTTTGTTTTTGTTTTGTTTGAATAAAGTTGGATCCTAGCATTCATTGTGTGGGAGAGAGACACGCTTCGCTGTTGCATATGGACAAATATGTCCTTAGGCTTTACTCATAGTATTCATGGCGAAGGTTGAATCTTCTTCGTTAAATTGTTATATGGTTGGAATCGGAAAATGATATATGTGGTAATTGGTATAATATCTTGAATAATGTGATACTTGGCAATTGTTGTGCTCATGTTTAAGCTCTTGCATCATATACTTTGCACCTATTAATGAAGAAATACATAGAGCATGCTAAAATCTGATTTGCATGTTTGGTTTCTCTAAGGTCTAGATAATTTCTAGTATTGAGTTTGAACAACAAGGAAGACGGTGTAGAATCTTATAATGTTTACAATATGTCTTTTATGTGAGTTTTGTTGTACCGGTTCATCCTTGTGTTTGTTTCAAATAACCTTGCTAGCCTAAACCTTGTATCGAGAGGGAATACTTCTCATGCATCCAAAATCCTTGAGCCAACCACTATGCCATTTGTGTCCACCATACCTACCCACCACATGGTATTTCTCCGCCATTCCAAAGTAAATTGCTTGAGTGCTACCTTTAAAATTTCCATTCTTTACCTTTACAATATATAGCTCATGGGACAAATAGCTTAAAAACTATTGTGGTACTGAATATGTACTTATGCACTTTATCTCTTATTAAGTTGCTTGTTGTGCGATAACCATGTTCCTGGGGACGCCATCAACTACTCTTTGTTGAATATCATGTGAGTTGCTATGCATGTTCGTCTTGTCTGAAGTAAGAGCGATCTACCACCTTATGGTTAGAGCATGCATATTGTTAGAGAAGAACATTGGGCCGCTAACTAAAGCCATGATCCATGGTGGAAGTTTCAGTTTTGGACATATATCCTCAATCTCATATGAGAAAAATAATTGTTGCTACATGCTTATGCATAAAAGAGGAGTCCATTATCTGTTGTCTATGTTGTCCCGGTATGGATGTCTAAGTTGAGAATAACCAATAGCGACAAATCCAATGCGAGCTTTCTCCTTAGACCTTTGTACAGGCGGCATAGAGGTACCCCTTTGTGACACTTGGTTAAAACATGTGTATTGCGATGATCCGGTAGTCCAAGCTAATTAGGACAAGGTGCGGGCACTATTAGTATACTATGCATGAGGCTTGCAACTTGTAAGATATAATTTACATAACACATATGCTTTATTACTACCGTTGACAAAATTGTTTCTTGTTTTCAAAACCAAAGCTCTAGCACAAATATAGCAATCAATGCTTCCCTCTGCGAAGGGCCATTCTTTTACTTTTAAGTTGAGTCAGTTCACCTATTTCTCTCCACCTCAAGAAGCAAACACTTGTGTGAACTGTGCATTGATTCCTACATACTTGCATATTGCACTTGTTATATTACTTTACATTGACAATATCCATGAGATATACATGTTACAAGTTGAAAGCAACCGCTGAAACTTCATCTTCCTTTGTGTTGCTTCAATACCTTTACTTTGAATTATTGCTTTATGAGTTAACTCTTATGCAAGACTTATTGATGCTTGTCTTTAAGTACTATTCATGAAAAGTCTTTGCTTTATGATTCAATTGTTTACTCATGTCATTTACCATTGTTTCAAATCGCTGCATTCATTACATGTGCTTACAATAGTATTGATCAAGATTATGTTGGTAGCATTGTCACTTAAGAAATTATCTTTGTTATCGTTTACCTACTCGGGACGAGTAGGAACTAAGCTTGGGGATGCTTGATACGTCTCAAACGTATCTATAATTTCTTATGTTCCATGCTACTTTTATGATGATACTCACATGTTTTATACACATTATATGTCATTATTATGCATTTTCCGGCACTAACCTATTAACGAGATGCCGAAGAGCCGATTCTTTGTTCTGCTGTTTTTGGTTTCAGAAATCCTAGTAAAGAAATATTCTCGGAATTGGACGAAATCAACGCCCAGGGTCCTATTTTTGCACGAAGCTTCCAGAAGACCGAGGGGGAAAGGAAGTGGGGCCACGAGGTGGCCACACCACAGGGCGGCGCGGCCCAGCCCCTGGCCGCGCGACCTAGTGTGTGGGCCCCTCGTGTGGCCCCCGCGTTGCCCTTCCGCCTACAAATAGCCTTCGTCGCGAAACCCCCAGTACCGAGAGCCATGATACGGAAAACCTTACTGAGACGCCGCCGCCGCCAATCCCATCTTGGGGGATTCAGGAGATCGCCTCCGGCACCCTGCCGGAGAGGGGATTCATCTCCCGGAGGACTCTACACCGCCATGGTCGCCTCCGGATTGATGAGTGAGTAGTTCACCCCTGGACTATGGGTCCATAGCAGTAGCTAGATGATTGTCTTCTCCTCATGTGCTTCATTGTCGGATCTTGTGAGCTGCCTATCATGATCAAGATCATCTATCTGTAATGCTATATGTTGTGTTTGTTGGGATCCGATGAATAGAGAATACTATGTTATGTTGATTATCAATCTATTACCTATGTGTTGTTTATGATCTTGCATGCTCTCCGTTGTTAGTAGAGGCTCTGGCCAAGTTTTTGCTAGTAACTCCAAGAGGGAGTATTTATGCTCGATAGTGGGTTCATGCCTCCATTAAATCTGGAACAGTGACAGAAAGTTCTAAGGTTGTGGATGTGCTGTTGCCACTAGGGATAAAACATTGATGCTATGTTCGAGGATATAGTTATTGATTACATTACGCACCATACTTAATGCAATTGTCTGTTGCTTGCAACTTAATACCGGAAGGGGTTCGGATGATAACCTGAAAGTGGACTTTTTAGGCATAGATGCATGCTGGATAGCGGTCTATGTACTTTGTCGTAATGCCCAATTGAATCTCACAATATTCATCATGTCATGTATGTGCATTGTCATGCCCTCTCTATTTGTCAATTGCCCAACTGTAATTTGTTCACCCAACATGCTATTTATCTTATGGGAGAGACACCTCTAGTGAACTGTGGACCCCGGTCCATTCTTTTACATCGAATACAATCTACTGCAATACTTGTTTTACTGTTCTCTGCAAACAATCATCATCCACACTATACATCTAATCCTTTGTAACAGCAAGCCGGTGAGATTGACAACCTCACTATTTCGTTGGGGCAAAGTACTTTGGTTGTGTTGTGCAGGTTCCACGTTGGCGCCGGAATCCCTGGTGTTGCGCCGCACTACATCTCGCCGCCATCAACCTTCGACGTGCTTCTTGGCTCCTACTGGTTCGATAAACCTTGGTTTCTTTCTGAGGGAAAACTTGCTGCTGTGCGCATCATACCTTCCTCTTGGGGTTCCCAACGAACGTGTGAGTTACACGCCATCACCCTCCGCTGGTAGGTTTTCATGCCTCAACACGCCAACACAACGCTGAACTCAACCGTTGTGGCATCACGGGAGACGAAGGGCCCACACAGCCCACATGAGAGCCCAAGGCTGCCGACTCAAAGAGGTCGGCATCTTCCGCTTCGGTACCAGCTATGCCCGCCGTCGCACGATCAAGGTAGAATGTTGTCGACGATCGTGGAAAGCATTCAGCGCTTACCATGCACAACACCGGCCAGTTCGTGATCTCACCACTGTCACCCTGGTTGAAGAGCCGGCAACCCAATACGCGTTGCTGGCCGACCACAATGTGGTCAATGAAATGACCCAAAGGTTAAAAATGCCATGAGGTCAGTGCAATCTAGAAGTGATCTATGTATTTTTAGGTGTTTTTAGTGTCAACGATGAATCATTTTTGGAAAATATGCATGTTAGATCGGTCGGCTACATGTCTCAAGATACAGCTTGAGTACGAGACAAAATTTGAGGAGGAGGATGTTGAAGATGTGCTTGCGGAGGAAGTGATAGACCTGGATGACAAGGTGTTCTTGGACATATATAGGTTGATGAGAAGGAGGGGGATGAAGATGTGTGATGAGTGCAAAGCAGACCGTTGGGGAACCCCAAGAGGAAGGTATGATGACCACAGTAGCAAGTTTCCCTCGGTAAGAAACCAATGTTGAATCGACCAGTAGGAGAAAGAAATGACTTCTGAAGATGTTGCTAGCTGACTTTTGGTAGGGCGCACTACCAGCTTCACCAACAACGTGGAACCTGCACACAACACAACTAAAATACTTTGCCCCAACGTACAGTGCGGTTGTCAATCTCACCGGTTTTGCTGAAAACAAAGGATTAACCGTATAGTGTAGAAAGAGATGTTTGTTTGTAGTGGAATTAAAGAGAACAATGCTTGCAGTAAGTAAACAGAACAAGTGTTTGCACTAGATGATTTTATTAGTGTAAAAGAAAGGACCGGGGTCCACAGTTCACTAGAGGTGTCTCTCCATAAAGATAAATAACATGTTGGGTAAACAAATTACAGTTGGGCAATTGGCAGAATAAAGACCATACATGACAAGATGATTACTATGAGATTCATTTGGGCATTACAACATAATACATAGACCGTAATCCAACTGCATCTATGACTAATAATCCACCTTTCGGTTAGCGTCTGCACCCCTTTCAGTATTAAGTTGCAAGCAACAGATTATCGCATTAAGCAAAGTGTGTAAAGTAACAATAGAATTATCCTTAGACAAAGCATTGTTGTTTTACTAGAGGCATGAACCCACTATCGAGCATAAATACTCCCTCTTGAAGTCACAAACACATACTTGGCCAAATCATCTACTAGCAATGAGAGCATGCAAGATCACAAATAACATATGACAAGTATATAATCAATCTCAACCATAGTATTCAATATTCATCGGATCCCAGCAAACACAACATGTAGCATTACACAAAGATGATCTTGATCATGATATACAGCTGTAGCGACCCAGAAAATACCCCTATTAAATTTTGCTTGTTATTTTTCTTTTGTGCATCATCATGGCATCATGCATCATATCGTCCACAATATTTTATAAAAATAAAAATTATTTTAAATAAAACTATTTGGTGTTTTCCTCTCATATGGTTTTATTAAACCTAATCTTTTCTTTTCATTTAACAAACTCTAAGATAAAACTATTATTTTAGTTATTCTGTTTTCTATCCCCCACATCTCTGTTTAAATTCAAAGTTGCTTTAGAATTTAAACCTTGCTTCAAACTAGTTTTCAGAATAAATAAAGGAACATGAATTTTAAAAGAAAAACCCCAACCCCTATCCTTCCAGGCCTTCCCCTCTTTTTTTTCCTTCCTTCCGGCCAGCCCAAGCCGTAGCCCACTTTCTCTTCTCTCTTTTTTCCTTTCGGCCTGGCCCGAGTACCCCTTCGACACGAGCTCTGTCTCTTCTTTTCCTTCCTCGCTGGATAGCGACGGGAGGAGCACGCACATGGCGTGAGAGCCTGTGGTCCTTCCCTCCCCATCCACTGCACACTCACCTGCTCCCCTTTCCCTTCTTATCCTCTCCTCGAGGCCCCAAACCCTAGAGCCCATCTCTTCCCTCTCCCGCCGCCACTTTCCCCTTCCCCTTTCTTCTCTATGACCACCGAGCGCCACCTCCGCCACGGGTTCATCATGGAACCACCGCTACTGGCAGCCCCTCGGCGAACCAAGAGCACCAGGAGGACCGCCTCGTCTCGCTGATCATCCTCGTCCAACGAATCGTCCTCGCGCGCCTCGAATCGACGACACGGTCGTTTTTCCCCAACCACGGTCGCCGCGCTTCTTCTCCGATTCCGGTGAACCTCGGCCCTTCCCTGTCGCGGATGAGACCTCCAAGACGTCGACGGTGATGTTCTCGATCTCCTCGTCCCCTTCTCGGCCTTCCTCTTCCTCTCTATCGTCTCGTCACCGCGGTGCCGACCTCCTCCGCCGCAGATGCCCCGCATGCCTTCGCCGCCGACGCCCCTCCGACGAGCTCCCGGCGACAGCGCCACCACCATCGGATCCGCGCCGACGAGATGAATCCGCCGAGTCCACGCGCGCTTGCGGGGATGCCTCCAGTCGCCTGCGCGAGCCATGCTAGCCTCGGTGGTCACCGCCGTCTTCGGGAACGCGTGCGGCAAGCGCACGACGTCGAGCACTTTTCGTGCGTGCGCACAAGCTTCGCCACGCTGGCAGCCACGTGGCCAGCGGGCTCCGCTCGTCATCCTCTCCGGCTCGCAACGCTCTCGGTGAGAAAGCTCCGCCCCAGATCTGGATCTAGCCTTTTTGCACCGAGCCCCCTGCAGCTTTTACTTTATCAACCCGCAGCCCCTCCTCCTAAGCATCTTTTCGAAAACCCCCTGCAAATTGTGAAAACTAACCCGGGGTCCTCCCCCCGTATAAAATGTTTTCTGGGTCCTTTTTCCATTTAAAATAAACCTGTTTATCTATTTTAATTAATAAAAAACTATTTCCTTAACAACTTTTAATTGGTAACTCCAATGAAAAAGTGTTCTATATGAAAATTGATCAGAAAAACATGAGGAACATGAATATGACATCCATATGCATGTTTGCATCTCGCATCATGTCGCGACGTGACAGTTTGTGCATTTCACCTCGCATAATATGCGGAGTATTTCGGATACCGACTATGGTTTTCCCCACTCCGTTTAATCTTGAAGTAGCGCACCCTTGCCATGATATGCCATGCTAACAACCACTTAACTTTGCCGGTAGATATGTAACTTCAACTGTAATTTGTTTGTCTGGGGCTCCGACTCCGCTTAAATTGGATAAGTGCATCGCATCATATATGCCATGTCATGCATATCTTATCATGATCATGCCGATTCTTCTTCCGTAGTAGTAAGACTTGCATCCGTTGTGTGTTCCAGCATTTGCTTCTTCGCGGATAGGATCACGAAGTGTTGATGTGAGATACGACGAGTGCTTCGACAAGTTCTTCTGCAGCTTTTCACAGGCGAGCCCTCTCTCTTCACCTATTTTACATTTTGCTCTCCCTCGAACTGCTATACATAGGTTGCGCTTCTTTATCGAGTCACATGTCCTATTCCACTTGTTTACGATAATAATCCTATATGTATCATTCTCTACCCATAGTCGTTGCTTGATGTTTGAGCCTTGCGAGTCGTAGGCGTGTTTAGGCTTTGTTGTTTATCTCGATCTGTTATCGGGATATGTTGGGTTGTTGGGAGGTTATCACATGCTATATCAGTTGTTGGAGATACACATGCTTTACTTAATTGTTAACAACTAAAATGGTAAGCAGGGGCATCTGTGAGCCCCTTTGCGAAAGCATCGGAACTTTGACTCACTAATGTCCCCTAGGACCCGAGTTCTTGTTATCTGTTCCGAGACTGAGCGCTCTAACCTCACGTGGGTATGCCTATGGGTCTCCCCTCGACCACTGTCGGAATCTACAGCTTTGTCCAGTGGCCACAACTAGTTTGTATGTTTTCCTTTGGTTATTGCATGCATGCCAGCTTGTTACATATTTATTTTGGGAAGCCCCTGGGTGCCTTGTATCCCTTATTTCTGCTATGCACGTATAGGTGCGGCACGAGCGTTTATCGCGTGCTGAAGCGGGTCATTCGCCCCAGTGTGTGTTTTGACCCTCGGAAGTCGTGGTCGCAAATAGCTAGGTCCGCTTCGAAGATTCGGTCGGACTTCGATTCGGGTTCAACTTGGTTAGGTGGCTTCCTGGACATTGTTGTCGTGAAGGAGAGTGCGAGTCGTGATATCTACCTGTCGCAAGTTGGTTGATCGTGCGTGTGGGCACATTTGGGCACCCCTACAGGGTTACATCTTATCGATAAGCCGTGTCCGCGGTTATGGACGACTTGGAGCTGTATGACTCGACCATAGACAACTTACACCTGTTGTTTCAATACTAATAACTTGCATAGTAAGATAGAACAACTTCAATAATAACTGGTTAAAACTTTTCAACCGTGTGAGTGTCTTTGTAAGTACTTCTTTGCGAAGGGGGAACACATCGGATGTGTTATGTTTGCAGAGTATAGAACTGTTAGTTTATGCGCTCTCTCACCTTCTCTGATAGACGACTGTTGTAGAGTGTCTCTATAGGTTTTTAGTGCTTGCGCGCTGTCGCTTAACCCCACCATATTGCCTATGACGTTCCTCTTACATCCTCTAAGTCCCCTGCGTGCCTCAAGTACAAAGGACGACTGGTTGACGAATGCTTATACGTCTTGAAGTCTTGTTAAGTACGAACCCGTACTTATTGTTGCTTCATTGGGACATAACCGGGCAGGTATGAAGATAGGTACGATGAAGACGATGTTAGCAAGGTTACCCTTCCGGCTTGGCCTGGGCAGGGTTATGGACGCCACTGGTTATCTTCAGGACTCTTAGTCCAATTTGTATCTTGTCCGTACTCGGATGTATTTGATCTTCTGTATAATTTGGATCTTTGTATTTGTATATTTGTATCTTGACTCGTCTCAGTCGTTGTTGTAATACATGTTTCTTGTGGGCTCTATTGTAATCCTGTTGTAATGTTACCGCTCGTGTTAATTCCTCCGGCATTATGTGTGTGATCCAACGCGCACGTCGTGTCGGAGGGCGTCTCAGAATCGATATCGTGCGGATTTCGGCGGATTCGTTGGGGGCCTCATGGTACCGGTTCCGGGGCGTTCACAAGTTGGTATCAGAGCATCAGGTTGACGGTACCCCACTAGTCCAGCCTGTAGGATAACCTTGCCAACGGTTGTTAAGTTTAGCATGTCAAAACCTATTTTCGGAAAACATCATTGGATAGATCTGATTAGCTCTGCATTTTTCTCCTTATCTCTATTTTTCTCCTGTTATCTTTTTGAGTTTTGAGTCTTCTCTCTTATCTGAGTTTTTCCGAGTCATAGTTTTCCACGTGGGTTGGACGATATTTGCCTTTAACCTAATAGGTTCGATCTCCGGAGGATCTCAGCAGAAGCGCATCATCAACAGCGGAACAACAACTTCTTGTTAGTGGTGTCGATGAGAACAAGATGGAGCAGGAACTCTTGTTAGTGGTGTCGCGACGATCTACACAGCGCATGAAGACTCGATAGTTTAACCAACTCCCCCTTAGGTTGATGTGGAACCTCGGAGCGAGGTTCCTTGTTAGTGATGTCGATTGTAGCGACCCAGAAAATACCCCTATTAGATTTTGCTTGTTATTTTTCTTTTGTGCATCATCATGGCATCATGCATCATATCATCCACAAGATTTTATAAAAATAAAAATTATTTTAAATAAAACTATTTGGTGTTTTCCTCTCATATGGTTTTATTAAACCTACTCTTTTATTTTCATTTAACAAACTCTAAGATAAAACTATTATTTTAGTTATTCTGTTTTCTATCCCCCACATCTCTGTTTAAATTCAAAGTTGCTTTAGAATTTAAACCTTGCTTCAAACTAGTTTTCAGAATAAATAAAGGAACATGAATTTTAAAAGAAAAACCCCAACCCCTATCCTTCCACGCCTTCCCCTCTTTTTTTTCCTTCCTTCCGGCCAGCCCAAGCCGTAGCCCACTTTCTCTTCTCTCCTTTTTCCTTTCGGCCTGGCCCGGGTACCCCTTCGACACGAGCTCTGTCTCTTCTTTTCCGTCCTCGCTGGACAGCGACGGGAGGAGCACGCACATGGCATGAGAGCCTGTGGTCCTTCCCTCCCCATCCACCGCACACGCACCTGCTCCCCTTTCCCTTCTTATCCTATCCTCGAGGCCCCAAACCCTAGCGCCCATCTCTTCCCTCTCCTGCCGCCACTTTCCCCTTCCCCTTTCTTCTCTGTGACCACCGAGCGCCACCTCCGCCACGGGTTCATCATGGAACCACCGCTACTGGCAGCCCCTCGACGAACCAAGAGCATCAGGAGGACCGCCTCGTCTCGCTGATCATCCTCGTCCAACGAATCGTCCTCGCGCGCCTCGAATCGACGACACAGTCGTTTTTTCCCAACCACGGTCGCCGTGCTTCTTCTCCGATTCCGGCGAACCTCGGCCCTTCCCCGTCGCGGATGAGACCTCCAAGACATTGACGGTGATGTTCTCGATCTCCTCGTCCCCTTCTCGGCCTTCATCTTCCTCTCTATCGTCTCGTCACCGCGGTGCCGACCTCCTCCGCCGTAGATGCCCCGCAGGCCTTCGCCGCCGACGCCCCTCGGACGAGCTCGCGGCGACAGCGCCACCGCCATCGGATCGCGCTGACGAGATGAATCCGCCGAATCCACGCGCGCTTGCGGGGATGCCTCTAGTCGCCTGCGCGAGCCATGCCAGCCTCGGTGGTTACCGCCGTCTTCGGGAACGCGCGCGGCAAGCGCACGACGTCGAGCACTTTTCGTGCGTGCGCACAAGCTTCGCCACGCTGGCATCCACGTGGCCAGCGGGCCCCGCCCATCATCCTCTTCGGCTCGCAACCCTCTCGGTGAGAAAGCTCCGCCCCAGATCTGGATCTAGCCCTTTTGCACCGAGCCCCCTGCAGCTTTTACTTTATCAACCCGCAGCCCCTACTCCTAAGCATCTTTTCGAAAACCCCCTGCAAATTGTGAAAACTAACCCGGGGTCCTCCCCCCGTATAAAATGTTTTCTGGGTCCTTTTTCTATTTAAAATAAACCTGTTTATCTATTTTAATTAATAAAAAACTATTTCCTTAATAACTTTTAATTGGTAACTCCAATGAAAAAGTGTTCTATATGAAAATTGATCAGGAAAACATGAGGAACATGAATATGACATCCATATGCCTGTTTGGATCTCGCATCATGTCACGACGTGACAGTTTGTGCATTTCACCTCGCATAATATGCGTAGTATTTCGGATACCGACTATGGTTTTCCCCGCTCCGTTTAATCTTGAAGTAGCGCACCCTTTCCATGATATGCCATGCTAACAACCAGTTAACTTTGTCGGTAGATATGTAACTTCAAATGTAATTTGTTTGTCCGGGGCTCCGACTCCGCTTAAATTGGATAAGTGCATCGCATCATATATGCCATGTCTTGCATATCTTATCATGATCATGCCGATTCTTCTTTCGTAGTAGTAAGACTTGCATCCGTTGTGTGTTCCAGCATTTGCTTCTTCGCGGATAGGACCACGAAGTGTTGATGTGAGATACGACGAGTGCTTCGACAAGTTCTTCTGCAGCTGTTTATCTCGATCTGTTATCGGGATATGTGCTTGTGACGGTAAAGCACATGTCCGTTGGGAACCCCAAGAGGAAGGTATGATGAGTACAGCAGCGAGCTTTCCCTCAGTAAGAAACCAAGGTTATCGAACTAGTAGGAGATGAAGATCACGTGAAGGTTGTTGGTGAAGGAGTTTAGTGCGGCGCAACACCAGGGATTCCGGTGCCAACGTGGAACCTGCACAACACAATCAAACTACTTTGCCCCAACTTAACAGTGAGGTTGTCAATCTCACCGGCTTGCTAAAAACAAAGGATTAAACGTATGGTGTGGAAAATGATGTTTGCTTGCAGAAAGCAAAAGAGAACAATGATTGCAGTAGGTTGTATTTCAGATGTAAAAGAATGGACCGGGGTCCACAGTTCACTAGTGGTGTCTCTCCAATAAGATAAATAACATGTTGGGTAAACAAATTACAGTTGGGCAATTGACAAATAGAGAGGGCATAACAATGCACATACATATCATGATGACTACTGTGAGATTTACTTAGGGCATTACGACAAAGAACATAGACCGCCATCCAGCATGCATTTATGCCTAAAAAGTCCACCTTCGGGTTAGCATCCGCACCCCTTCCAGTATTAAGTTGCAAACAACAGACAATTGCATTAAGTACTGTGCGTAATGTAAACAATACAAATATCCTTAGACAAAGCATTGATGTTTTATCCATAGTGGCAACAGCACATCCACAACCTTAGGGGTTGTTTTCACTCCCCCAGATTCAATGGAGACATGAACCCACTATCTAGCATAAATACTCCCTCTTGGAGTTACAAGTATCAACTTGGCCAGAGCCTCTACTAGCAACGGAGAGCATGCAAGATCATAAACAACACATATATGATAGATCAATAATCAACTTGACATAGTATTCCATATTCATCGGATCCCATCAAACACAACATGCATCATTACAATAAGATGACCTTGATCATGATAGGCAGCTCACAAGATCTAAACATGGTGGCACAAAAGGAGAAGACAACCATCTAGCTACTGCTATGGACCCATAGTCCAAGGATGAACTACTCACGCATCAGTCCGGAGGCGGGCATGGTGATGTAGAGCCCTCCGGGGATGATTCCCCTCTCCGGCAAGCTGTCGGAGGAGATCTTCTGAACCCCCCGAGTTAGGGTTGACGGCGGCGGCTCTGGAACTATTCTGGTATTTTGGCTCTTGGTGCAAGGGTTTTCGCGGATGAAGGAATAAATAGGCGAAGTGGTAGCGTCGGGGGAGCCAGGGGCTCCCTCACCACATGGCGGCGCGGCAGTGGGGCCCCGCGCCGCCCTAGGGTGTGGGCCCCCTGCTGACCTTCCTCGACTCTTCTTCGGTCTTCTGGAACCCTCCGTGGAAAATAAGGTTGTGGGCTTTTGTTTCGTCCAATTCCGAGAATATTTGTAAACTAACTTTTCTGAAATCAAAAATAGCAGAAAACAGGAACTGGCACTGTGGCATCTTGTTAATAGGTTAGTCCCAGAAAATGCATAAAAACATTATAAAGTGTGAATGAAACATGTAGGTATTGTCATAAAACTAGCATGGAACATAAGAAATTATAAATACGTTGGAGACGTATCAAGCATCCCCAAGCTTAGTTCCTACTCGCCCTCGAGTAGGTAAACGATAAAAAGAATAATTTCTGAAGTGACATGCTACCAACATAATCTTGATCAATACTATTGTAAAGCATATGAGATGAATGAAGTGACTCAAAGCAATGGTCTATAGTTTGCTAACAAAAAGATAATGACTAAACAACTGAATCATATAGCAAAAACTTTTCATGAATACTACTTTCAAGACAAGCATCAAAAAAGTCTTGCATAAGAGTTAACTCATAAAGCAATAGATTCTTAATGAAAGGTTTTGAAGCAACACAAAGGAAGATTTAAGTTTCAGCAATTGCTTTCAACTTCAACATGCATATCTCATTGATAAATGTCAACACAAAGTAATATAATAAGTGCAATAAGCAAGCATGTAAGAATCAATGCACACAGTTGACACAAGTGTTTGCTTCTAAGATAGAAAGAAGTAGGTAAACTGACTCAACATAAAGTAAAAGAAAGGCCCTTCGCAGAGGGAAGCAGGGATTAAATCATGTGCTAGAGATTTTTAAGTTTTGAAATCATATATAGAGCATAAAAATAAAGTTTTGAGAGGTGTTTGTTGTTGTCAACGAATGGTAGTGGGCACTCTAACCCCCTTGTCAAACAGACTTTCAAGGAGCGGCGCCCATGAAGGACGTTATCTCTACCAGCAAGGTAGATCATCCCTCTTCTCTTTTGTTTACACGTGTATTTTAGTTTTATTTATAGATGACACTCCTCCCAACCTTTTGCTTTCTCAAGCCATGGCTAACCGAATCCTCGGGTGCCTTCCAACGTTTCACATACCATGGAGGAGTGTCTATTGCAAAATTAAGTTGCTTACTGATAAATCAGGGCAAAACATGTGAAGAGAATTATTAATGAAATTTAATTAATTGGGGCTGGGCACACCGTTGCCAGCTCTTTTTGCAAAATTATTGGATAAGAGGATGTATATGCCACTAGTCCATTGGTGAAAGTCTGCCCAACAAGATTGAAAGATAAAACACCACATACTTCCTCATGAGCTATAAAACATTGACACAAATAAGGAGTAATAAAGTTTTGAATTGTTTAAAGGTAGCACATGAAGTATTTACTTGGAATGGCAGAAAAATACAATGTAGTAGGTAGTTATGGTGGACACAAATGGCATAGGTTTTGGCTCAAGATTTTGGATGCACGAGAAGCATTCCCTCTCAGTACAAGGCTTTGGCTAGCAAGGTTGTTTGAAGCAAACACAAGTATAAACCGGTACAGCAAAACTTACATAAGAACATATTGCAAGCATTATAAGACTCTGCACTATCTTCCTTGTTGCTCAAACACTTTTACCAGAAAATATCTAGACCTTAGAGAGACCAATCATGCAAACCAAATTTCAACAAGCTCTACGGTAGTTCTCCACTAATAGGTTTAAACTACATGATGCAAAAGCTTAAACATGATCTACTTGAGAGCTCAAAACAATTGCCAAGCATCAAACTATTCAAAACAATATACCAACTACCACATGAAGCATTTTCTGTTTCCAACCA
This sequence comes from Lolium perenne, assembly GCF_019359855.2. NCBI lineage: Eukaryota > Viridiplantae > Streptophyta > Magnoliopsida > Poales > Poaceae > Lolium > Lolium perenne. The sequence continues at coordinate 19,966,015 of NC_067249.2, forward strand.
AATAGCAATAAGTGCAGCGGCTTTCAGCTTTCGCCATGAACATTAAAAGTAAAACAAAGAACACAAGTGTTCAAATGAAAAAGCGGAGCGTGTCTCACTCCCACACAAGCATGTTAGGATCCGATTTATTAAGAAAACTAAAGTAACAAACGAGAATAAAAGCACACAGACGCTCCAAGTAAAGCACATAAGATGTGACAGAATTAAAATATAGTTTCACTAGAGGTGACCTGATAAGTTGTTGATGAAGACGGGGATGCCTTGGGCATCCCCAAGCTTAGACGCTTGAGTCTTCTTGAAGTATGCAGGGATGAACCACGGGGGCATCCCCAAGCTTAGACTTTTCACTCTTCTTGATCACATTATATCATCCTCCTCTCTTGATCCTTGAAATCTTCCTTCACACCAAACTCAAAGCAATCTCATTAGAGGGTTAGTGTATAATCAAAAATTCACATGTTCAGCAAGGACACAATCATTCCCAACACTTCTGGACATTATCCAAAGCTACTGAAATTTAATGGAGCAAAGAAATCCACTCAAACACAGTAAAAGAGGCAATGCGAAATAAAAGGCAGAATCTGTCAAAAAACAGAACAGTCCGTAAAGATGAATTTCTTAGAGGCACTTAACATGCTCAGATGGAAAAGCTCCAGTTGAATGAAAGTTTCGTACATATCTGAGGATTACTCATGAATTTTTTCAGAATTTTTAGATTCTTCTAAAGAGAGAAAAACTCAAATTCGTGACAGCTAAAAATCTGTTTCTGCGCAGAAATCCAAATCTAGTATCAACTTTCTATCAAAGACTTTACTTGGCACAACAATGCAAGAAAATAAAGATACAAAGGTATTGCTACAGTAGTAACAAGCACCTTGACTCAAAAATAAAACAAAAATTGCAGAAATAAAATAATGGGTTGTCTCCCATAAGCTCTTTTTTTAACGCCTTTCAGCTAGGCGCAGAAAGTGAAAATCAAGTAACATCAAGAGAAGAAGCATCAACATCATAATTGTTCTAATAAAAGAATCAAAATGCATCTTCATTCTCTTTCTAGGGAAGTGTTCCATACCTTTCTTAAGAGGGAATTGATATTTAATATTTCCTTCTTTCATATCAATAATAGCACCAACGGTTTGAAGAAAGGGTCTTCCCAAAACAATAGGACAAGATGCATTGCATTCAATATCCAAAACAACAAAATCAACAGGGACAAGGTTATTGTTAACCGTAATGTGAACATTGTCAATTCTCCCCAAAGGTTTCTTTATAGAATTATCAGCAAGATTAACATCCAAATAACAACATTCCAAAGGTGGCAAGTCAAGCATATCATAAAGTTTCTCAGGCATAACAGAAATACTTGCACCAAGATCACATAAAGCATTACAATCAAAATCATCGACCTTCATTTTAATGATGGGCTCCCAACCATCTTCCAACTTCCTAGGGATAGAAGCTTCAAGTTTTAAATTCCTCTTTCCTAGCTTTAATGAGAGCATTTGTAATATGTTTTGTAAAGGTCAAGTTTATAGCACTAGCATTAGGACTTCTAGCAAGTTTTTGCAAGAACTTAATAACTTCAGAAATATGACAATTATCAAAATCAAAACCATTATGATCTAAAGCAACGGGACCATTGTCCCCAACACTTTGAAAAATTTCAGCACTTTTATCACAAACAGTTTCAGCAGTTTCAGGCAATTTTGCACGCTTTGTAGTAGAAGTAGAAACATTGCCAACACCAATTATTTTACCATTGATAGTAGAAGGTTTAGCAACATGTGAAGCATCAACATTACTAGTGGTGGTAATAGTCCAAACTCTAGTTATATTATTCTCTTTAGCAAGTTTTTCTCTTTCCCACCTAGCATGCAATTCAGCCATCATTCTAATATTGTCATTAATTCGAACTTGGATAGCGTTTGCTGTAGCAAATGACTTAGTATCTTTAACTTCATTAGGCATAACTTTCAGTTTCAAAAGATCAACATCAAGAGCAAGACTATCAACCTTAGAAGCAAGAACATCAATTTTACCAAACTTTTCCTCAACGGATTTGTTAAAAGCAATTTGTGTACTAATAAATTCTTTAAGCATGACTTCAAGATCAGAGGGTACACTCCTACTATTGTTGTAAGAATTACCATAACCACTACCACTATTAGAAGGATATGGCCTATAGTTGTTGTTACCAAAATTATTCCTATAAGCATTGTTGTTGAAATTATTATTTTTAATGAAGTTCACATCAACATGCTCTTCTTGAGCAACCAATGAAGCTAAAGGAACATTATTAGGATCAACATGAGATTTACCATTAACAAGCATAGACATAATAACATCAATCTTATCACTCAAGGAAGAGGTTTCTTCAACAGAATTTAAATTCTTACCTTGAGGAGTCCTTTCAATGTGCCATTCAGAGTAGTTGATCATCATATCATCAAGAAGCTTTGTTGCAGCACCCAAAGTGATGGACATAAAAGTACCTCCAGCAGCTGAATCCAATAGGTTCCTTGAAGAAAAATTTAATCCTGCATAAAAGGTTTGGATGATCATCCAAGTAGTTAGTCCATGGGTAGGGCAATTCTTTACCAAAGATTTCATTCTCTCCCATGCTTGGGCAACATGTTCATTATCCAATTGCTTAAAGTTCATAATGGTACTTGTCAAAGATATAATTTTAGCAGGAGGATAATATTTTCCAATGAAAGCATTTTTACATTTAGTCCATGAATCAATACTATTTTTAGGCAAAGATAGCAACCAATCTTTAGCTCTTCCTCTGAAGGAGAAATTAAACAATTTCAGTTTTATAATATCCCCATCTATATTCTTATACTTTTGCATTTCACAAAGTTCAACAAAATTATTAAGATGGGCAGCTGCATCATCAGTACTAACACCAGAAAATTGCTCTCTCATAACAAGATTTAGTAAAGCAGGTTTAATTTCATAAAATTCTGTTGTAGAAGCAGGTGGAGCAATATGAGTGCATATGAAATCATTATTATTTGTGCTAGTGAAGTCACACAACTTAGTGTTCTCAGGAGTACTCATTTTAGCAATAATAAAAATAAATAAAGCAAAACCGAATTAAATAAAGTAAAACAAGTAACTAATTTTTGTGTGTTTTTGATATAAAGAAAGCAAACAAGACAGAAAATAAAATAAAGCAAGACAATAAACAAAGTAAAGAGATTGGGTGTGAGAGACTCCCCTTGCAGCGTGTCACGATCTCCCCAGTAACGGCGCCAGAAAAGTAGCTGCTTGTGCCGGTAAAGGACACGTCCGTTGGGAACCCCAAGAGGAAGGTATGATGAGTACAGCAGCGAGTTTTCCCTCAGTAAGAAACCAAGGTTATCGAACCAGTAGGAGATGAAGATCACGTGAAGGTTGTTGGTGAAGGAGTGTAGTGCGGCGCAACACCAGGGATTCCGGTGCCAACGTGGAACCTGCACAACACAATCAAACTACTTTGCCCCAACTTAACAGTGAGGTTGTCAATCTCACCGGCTTGCTGAAAACAAAGGATTAAACGTATGGTGTGGAAAATGATGTTTGCTTGCAGAAAACAAGAGAGAACAATGATTGCAGTAGGTTGTATTTCAGATGTAAAAGAATGGACCGGGGTCCACAGTTCACTAGTGGTGTCTCTCCAATAAGATAAATAACATGTTGGGTAAACAAATTACAGTTGGGCAATTGACAAATAGAGAGGGCATAACAATGCACATACATATCATGATGACTACTGTGAGATTTACTTAGGGCATTACGACAAAGAACATAGACCTCCATCCAGCATGAATCTATGCCTAAAAAGTCCACCTTCGGGTTAGCATCCGCACCCCTTCCAGTATTAAGTTGCAAACAACAGACAATTGCATTAAGTACTGTGCGTAATGTAAACAATACAAATATCCTTAGACAAAGCATTGATGTTTTATCCATAGTGGCAACAGCACATCCACAACCTTAGGGGTTGTTTTCACTCCCCCAGATTCAATGGAGACATGAACCCACTATCTAGCATAAATACTCCCTCTTGGAGTTACAAGTATCAACTTGGCCAGAGCCTCTACTAGCAACAGAGAGCATGCAAGATCATAAACAACACATATATGATAGATCAATAATCAACTTGACATAGTATTCCATATTCATCGGATCCCATCAAACACAACATGCATCATTACAATAAGATGACCTTGATCATGATAGGCAGCTCACAAGATCTAAACATGGTGGCACAAAAGGAGAAGACAACCATCTAGCTATTGCTATGGACCCATAGTCCAAGGATGAACTACTCACGCATCAGTCCGGAGGCGGGCATGGTGATGTAGAGCCCTCCGGGGATGATTCCCCTCTCCGGCAAGCTGTCGGAGGAGATCTTCTGAACCCCCCGAGTTAGGGTTGACGGCGGCGGCGTCTCTGGAACTGTTCTGGTATTTTCGCTCTCGGTGCTAGGGTTTTCGCGGATGATACGCCCAAAACGTATCTACTTTCCCGAACACTTTTGCTATTGTTTTGCCTCTAATTTGTGTATTTTGGATACAACTAACACGGACTAACGCTGTTTTCAGCAGAATTGCCCTGGTGTCTCGTTTTTGTGCAGAAAGTCAACTTTCAGGAAAATCCCCAGGATTAATTCCAATGGGCCTATTTTCACAGAAGAATAACGGAGCCAGAAGACCAGAAGGAGGGGGGCCACGAGGCGGCCACCCCACAAGGCGGCGCGGTGGACCCCTGGGCCGCGCCGCCCTATGGTGGCGGCGCCTCGGGCAGCCCCAGGTGCCCCCTCTGGACTACTTAAGGGCTTCGACCTAAAAACGCATGGGGGTTAGACGAAATCGCCAGAAGACATCCAGAACACCGCCGCCATCGCGAAACTCCGTCTCGGGACCAGAAACTCCGTTCTGGCACTCCGCCGGGACGGGGAATTGGAGGAGATCATCGCCATCATCACCACCGACGCCTCTCCATCGACCAGCCATGTTTCCCCCATGCATGTGTGAGTAATTCCCCCGCTGTAGGCTGAAGGGGATGGTAGGGATTGGATGAGATTGGTCATGTAATAGCATAAGATTGTTAGGGCATAGTGCCTAGTATCCGTAATTGGTACTTTTATGATATTGTTGCAACTTGTTATGCTTAATGCTTGTCACTAGGGCCCGAGTGCCATGATCTCAGATCTGAACATGTTATTGTTTCATGATGATATTCATTGTTTTATGATCTTACCTACAAGTTGTATACACATATTGATGTCCGGAACCCGAGGCCCCAAAGTGACAGAAATTGGGACAACCGGAGGGGAAGGCAGTGATACGAGGATCACATGTGTTCACGGAGTGTTAATGCTTTGCTCCGGTGCTCTATTAAAAGGAGTACCTTAATTTCCAGTAGATTCCCTAGATGCCCGGCTGCCACCGGCTGGTAGGACAAAAGATGTTGTGCAAGTTTCTCATTGCGAGCATGTACGACTATATATGGAACACATGCCTATGGTTGTTTAGTACTTGGATACTGTTTTATTACTATCTGCAAATGCCCTACTTTGATTGTTACATGGTTTCTCTCATCCATGCAGCGCCCGTTCATCCATCCCCGTGCCTACAGTATTTTAATCCTGTTGTTTACTATAATCACTACTGCTGTCTTTGTTACACTGCTACTGATATTTCACTACTGCTACTACTATAAAATTGTTGCTACTGATAAACTCTTGCGAGCAAGTCTGTTTCCAGGTGCAGCTGAATTGACAACTCCGCTGTTAAGGTTTACAAATATTCTTTGGCTCCCCTTGTGTCGAATCAATAAATTGGGTTTTACTTCCCTCGAAGACTGTTGCGATCCCCTATACTTGTGGGTCATCAAGACTATTTTCTGGCGCCGTTGCCGGGGAGCATAGCTTTATTTGCAAGTTCACTTGGATTGATATTGTTCTCTGCAAATCCTCCATCATGGGTAAACCTCGCGATCCTAAAGTCGCCATATTACCATCCACTACAAGAAAAGGTACAACTCTGAGTACCTCTGCTGCTCTTGATTCACCATCTGTGATAAGTCAACTTGTTTCACCACCACAAGCTTCACATGCTGGTACTTCTGCTGAATCTGAAAATTCCTCCTATAATTTTAATGATGCTTCTACTGTGCTTGATGATCATGGTTCATTAGGTTCTTTTCTAGATGCTACAATTGCTAGGTCTACACAAATTGAAAATACTGAAACTCCTAACGAAAATATTGTTACACCTGTTAATTCACCTGAGTCTGTTGAATACTCTAGTGATGATCTTGATGAAGATTATGTGGAACTTGGTGATGATTTTATTGATAAATGCAATGCTACTACTGGTACAAGTAATATTAAAAAGCTTCTTGCACAACATACTGTTAGATATAAGTTGTCTCCTGATCCTAAATTTGCTACATATCCTAAAAACATTAAGGATAAGGATTATGATTTTTCTCTTGATTTATCTCATATATCTATTGTTGAGAAAACACCCTTTTGTGGTACTGAAAAAGAAGTGTTGTAGAACACCTGAATGAGCTGTCTACTCTGAGTAGCTTGTTTTCTGATGATATCAAGAAGCGTACTTATTTTGTTGCTAAATTTTTTCCTTTCTCGTTAAAGGATGATGCTAAAACTTGGTATAATAGTTTGCCTCCTGATTCTATTGATAGTCCAAGTGGTTTGCTTGATGTTTTCTTTCGGAAATACTTTCCTGCTAGTGCTCAACATATTGCTTTGCAGAAAATTTATAGTTTTGACCAGGAAGATGGAGAGAAATTGCCTGAAGCTTGGGCAAGATTTTGCTCTCTTATCAGAGCTCGGCCTGGACATGATCTGGAAAAGCATGATTTACTTGATATATTTTATAGTGGACTAACCATTGAGTCTAGGGCATATTTGGATAGTTGTGCTGGTTGTGTTTTCAGGAAAAGAACTCCAGACGAAGCTGAAGAATTATTGGCTAGAATAGGCCGAAATCATAATGATTGGACTACACCTGAACCAACCCCGACGCCAATATTGAAGAAGAGGGGTGTGATTAAATTAAATGATGAAGATATGAGGGAAGCCAAGAAATCTCTTAAGGAGAAAGGTATTAAATCTGAAGATGTGAAGAATTTACCTCCCATAGAAGATTTATGTAAGATAACTCCCCCTTCATCCATGATTGAGGTACATTCTCTTCAACGCTTTAGTAGAGAAGATATTCCGTATTCGAAACCTCCTGCTCAATGCTTAGATGAGTTTGATAATTATATTGTTAACCAAGATAATTTTAATATGAGAGTAGAGAATCATTTAATGGAAAATTCTCAAGCTATTAGTAATTTGCATGATATTGTGGAGAGAACCTCCAATGATGTTAAGATGCTTGTTAAACATTTTCATATGGTTCAAACTCAAATTGATCAACTCACTAAAGTGCAAAATGACTTGTTAAAAAATAGTTCTAAAGAAAAACATGCTTATGAAGTAACAACTAGAGGCGGTGTTTCTACTCAGGATCCTCTATATCCTGAGGGGCATCCCAAAAGAGTTGAACAAGATTCTCAACGAGCTGAAACTAGTGCTCCTTCTAAGAAAAAGAAGAAGAAACATAAAACTGTTGTAGAATCCTCTGAGCCTGTTAATGATCCTAATAGTATTTATATTTCTGATGCTGAAACTAAAAGTGGTAATGAACATGATAAAGATAATGATAAGAATGATGCTTCTAATAAAGAAGAGGTTGAAGATGAACCTGAAAAGCATGCTAAAAATAAAAAGTACACTAAAGAAGATTTTATTGCTAAGAAACATGGTACTGAAAGAGAACCTTGGGTTCAAAAGCAAATGCCTTTTCCTGCTAAGAAACTAAAATCAAAGGAAGAAGAACACTATAATAAATTTTCCGATTGGATGAAACCTTTGTTCTTGCAAATCCCTTTGACTGATGCTATTAAATTGCCTCCTTATTCAAAGTATATGAAAGATATTGTCTCTAACAAAAGGAAAATTCCTAATGAGGAGATTTCCACTATGCTTGCTAATTACTCTTTCAATGGCAAAGTTCCAAAGAAGCTGGGCGACCCAGGTATACCGGCTATTCCTTGTTCCATCAAGAATAATTGTGTTAGAACTGCTCTATGTGATTTGGGAGCAGGTGTTAGTGTTATGCCTTTTTCTCTTTACAAGAGACTTTATTTACATAAGTTGATACCAACTGATATATCTTTGCAAATGGCTGATAAATCTACTGCTATTCCTGTTGGTATATGTGAGGATGTTCCTGTTCAAGTTACTAATAATTGCTTAATATTAACTGATTTTGTTGTGTTGGAAATGCCTGAAGATGATAATATGTCTATTATTCTTGGAAGACCTTTTCTTAACACCGCAGGGGCTGTTATTGATTGCAATAAAGGAAAAGTTACTTTCAATGTTGATGACAAGGAGCATACTGTTTATTTTCCCAAAAGGATTGATAAAGTATGTGGAGTTAATACAATTTCTAATGTGAGCACTATCAAAGTGGGAGTTATTGATTGTCCTATATATGAGCCTAAAGAAGGATATCAAAATATTATGATTGGATCCATATCAATTCAATACAAGGTAACATGATTGATCTAAGGTTTATTTCTTCTTATGTCATGTAAAATTTATTTGGTGGCAAGACTTGATCAACCTTGTTAACAAGTACATTTTATATGCATAGAGGAGCTAAACAACATTTCTTTCTTCCTCCACTTGTTCTACTTGTTGTAGCACTAATTGTTTTGCAAGGTTCTTTAGTTGTTTAGAGGTTTGAAAATCTTTTTCTGCCCAGTAATAATAATTTTAACACCCAGAAATGTGCATTTTTAAAAGTTTTCAAAAATTTACAAAAATTATACCATTGGTCTTATTTTTCGAAGAGCTACCTGGGAGCACCTGAGGCTGGCCAGTGGGGAACCCAGGGCTGCCCCCCATGAGCCAGCGCGGCCAAGGAGGGGGGCGCGCCACCCTGTGGTGTGGGCCCCTCCTTGCCCCACTAAGTCATCTCTTCCTCCCATTCTACTCTCTCTCCCGAAAAAACTCGTACCAACTTTCTATCACTCGCGTTTTTGCTCAAGAGCTCGGGATTTTTCGATCTCTTTGCTCAGCCCAGATTTCTGTCTGAAATTTGGCACATTTGCTCTCCGGTATGTGACTCCTCCGATTATCCAAATAGAATTTTGTTTGGTTGAGTATATCTTGAGCATTTTGCTGCTGTAGGTAACATGTTAAGTGAGCTTGCATGCTTGTTCTAAGTTGTAAAAATTAGTTTTGATGCATGATTAGTACTCTACCAAGTTCCTATAGTAGTTTCCCTCATTTATATGTCTCAAAATCAACTTTTATAATGTTTGTTGAAAAATTTCAGAAAAGGAAGATGCATAACCATAACTTTGGAGAAGTGTTCGAAAGAGAGACGACAAGCACGGGGAGACCCTCAAGGGCAGCCACTCGAATTAGAAGATCCTATAATGAGGATGTCATCGCACCGAGCTTCGAAGTTGAAGAGGATAATGGAGTTCCTAATGCTTCATCCTTTCCATGCTATGACTTTTTGCGAAATGCAGGGCTTCTTGATGACTTCTTGTTCCTCGTCAATAATGTGGGCTTATCTACCTATATGGAAGATGAGAGGAGTCAATACTACATGCTAACTAAAATCTTTGTTGAAAGCTTTTAGTTCAACAACGCACACTTCTCACCATCAGTTTCATTTAGGATTTATGACATGGCCATTACTATGAAGTTGAAAGATTTTTGTGCTACATTGGATATTACCCCTGTAGGTACAGCAAAGAAGATCGAGAAAAGCCCCAAAGCCTTGATGGAGCTCTATCGAGAGGTTACCAATGATGATAGCCGCACCATTCAGCGCGGCAAGATAAGAAACATTCAACTCCCTGCCATTAGATATTTCGCTTATTATCTTGCTACTAGCATTCTTGGTAGGAAGAACACTAGCAACATTTCTAGTTATCATCTTGCTTTTCTAGTTGCTGCACTTACTGGAAGTACACCTTATCATCTTGGTGCTCTCATTGCTCGTCGCTTAGCTAGCAAGGGACCTATTTATGGAGGAATTATTGCCTTACGTATTATTACATATCTAGATCTTCCTCTTGATCCTAGTGATGAGAAATTAACTCCAATTAAGATTGATATTACTGCTATGAAGAGTCACCAATTTGTCACAACTGACTCTAGTTTAGAAAATATTGTCTATAAAATGTTGTTTATTGACGGGGATGAGAGGGAAATCCCCTTGCCGCAGGCCGATTTGTTCAGTGTTCACAGGAGACTGTGGTCGCGCTCCAAGGAGGAGGTGGATGAGCAGCTGAGGATACATGATTTCCACCAGCAGCATGACTCCGAGGATGCTGAGCCCTCCGACAGGTACACCGTCACGTATCCTGGTGAATCTTCCAGCACATACCCAGAACAGGATCCTTCTTCGTCATACTACGGAGGTGCCACTTCATGGGCACCGTGGGATTGATCTCCACTTAGGCCAAAAGCCTAAGCTTGGGGGGAGGTATACTGGCATCACTCATTCATTGCATATTACAATTTCCGGATACTTGTACATACTTGTTTAGCTTCTTAAGGTGGTTTCTAATAAGAGGGAGATGATATTTGGGGAAGTGTTGTTTGAAAACAGATTCTGTACTGATACCAAAAAAATTCCCAAAAACAGCCAGAACGTTATTTTGCGAAGCCAATTTTTGTGCATGTTCCCCAGGTTATTATGTAACTTTCATTAGTTTAGCACTTTTCGATTTGAGCAGAGTAAGATTTTCTTGAAAATCGATTACTGTACTGCTGTCAAGTTTGACGAATTTCTGCTGCTTTGTGTTTATGTAACTCTTTTAGTTTTCATTTTCTTGTTTTTGCTTTGTTTCTTTTCTAAAACACAAAAAGACCAAAAATATTTATGTTGTTTCCCTTTACCATTTGTTTATTTTGGTTTCTTGCTCTTATTTTGCTTTATTTGCTATCGTTGGTTTGCTATAAGAAAATCCAAAAAGATTTTACTTTGTTTGCTTGTTTCCTTTTGTTCTTGTTTCCAATTCGAAAACACCAAAAACATTTGTTGTTCTTCTTTGGTTTTGTAAAGTTTATTATGGAGTTCAGCGGTCTTCGGTGGCTGGATCTTGGTTTTCATTCCATATTATTCAAGCTGCACAAGTGAAAGGCAATACTGACGATCTGCGACAACTCGACTGTGGTGAGAGGCTGGTATGAACTCTATTTGTTTTTATTTTTGTACATATACTCATCCATGTGAGCATGCTTAGTTGGTTCATGTGAGGTATATGTAATTTAAGAAAGTCTAGTGGTTCATGATCTCTCATGTTTAGCTCCAATCTATTAATATGAGTAGCACGTCATAAATATTTGCTTGCATTGTTTTATTCATAAATAGGTATGACATTGTGGTATCATCCTCTGAATAATTCACTTGAATCGACTTGGCACATCCTCACGCATGCTTATGACTGAACAAAAGTCAATTAAGCCTCGATGATTTACTTTACTTCAGAGTTCTTGTATCACTTTTATGCCTCCGTTAATTTATTTTGTCGCAAGCATGATTATGACAGTTATTTCTCTCTTGATTGTCGCTTCCCAGTATATTGCTAGTCTTCACTTGTGCTGAGAGGGAACGCTGCTCGTGCTTCCAAACCCCTGAAAACCAACTTATTCCAAAGTGTCCACCATAAATACCTATGCATGGCATTTCAAACCATTCCAAGTAAATTCTCATGTGCTACCTTTAAACCTTAAAAATACTTCTCAATTTGTGTCGATGTTTTATAGCTCATGAGGAAGTATGTGGTGTTTACCTTTCAACCTTGTCGTTTACTCCTGACAGACTTTCATCAATGTACTAGTGGCACATCCGCTTATCCAATAATTTTGCAAAAAGATCTAGCAACGGGGTTCCTAGCCCCAATTAATTAACTTTCATCAATAATTCTCTTCACATGTTTTGCCCTGATTTATCAGTAAGCAACTTAATTTGCAAATAGACACTCCTCCATGGTATGTGAATGTTGGAAGGCACCCGAGGATTCGGTTAGCCATGGCTTGTGTAAACAAAGGTTGGGGGGAGTGTCATCCATAATGAAATTAAAATACGTGTTTAAACAAAAGAGAAGAGGGATGATTTACCTTGCTGGTAAAGATAACGTCCTTCATGGGAGCCGCTCTTGAAAGTCTGGTTGACAAGGTAGTTGGAGTGCCCACTACCATTCGTTGACAACAACAAACACCTCTCAAAATAATTTTACTCCTGTTTTAAAAATGAAAAGCTCTAGCGCATGTTAATCCCTGCTTCCCTCTGCGAAGGGTCAATCTTTTACTTTTACATTGAGTCACCATCCTTTCTTTGAGCACCTTCTTGAGAGCACAACTGTCATTCTTAGTATAATATGCTTGTCCCAAAATGTGATTAACCGTGGTATAACTTTGATGCTTTTACCTTTGACAATCTCTACTTCCAGTCTTTCCATGAACTTCAAAGGTGCCCAGGAATTTATGTTTTGCTGTACAAATACGGGCAAGCGAGATACCACTTTATCATATCCTTTTATGAACATTGCAATCTTGCCGATAGACATGATTCATGATGCTTATTATTAATTTGTTGGTACCTTTTCCATGATTGACATAGCTATTAGATGACTTTATCTGCATGTATCTTATTATGAATTGCCTAAGTACTTGTCCATATCATGAGAATATTTACATCATATGAACAAATGTGTTCGTGAAAGTTCTTTTATCGCACTCAGTTGTTAACTGAATTGCTTGAGGACAAGCAATAAGCTAAGCTTGGGGGGAGTTGATACGTCCAAAACGTATCTACTTTCTCGAACACTTTTGCTATTGTTTTGCCTCTAATTTGTGTATTTTGGATACAACTAACACGGACTAACGCTGTTTTCAGCAGAATTGCCCTGGTGTCTCGTTTTTGTGCAGAAAGTCAACTTTCAGGAAAATCCCCGGGATTAATTCCAATGGGCCTATTTTCATAGAAGAATAACGGAGCCAGAAGACCAGAAGGAGGGGGGCCACGAGGCGGCCACCCCACAAGGCGGCGCGGTGGGCCCCTGGGCCGCGCCGCCCTATGGTGGCGGCGCCTCGGGCAGCCCCAGGTGCCCCCCTCTGGACTACTTAAGGGCTTCGACCTAAAAATGCACGGGGGTTAGACGAAATCGCCAGAAGACATCCAGAACACCGCCGCCATCGCGAAACTCCGTCTCGGGACCAGAAACTCCGTTCTGGCACTCCGCTGGGACGGAGAATTGGAGGAGATCATCACCATCATCACCACCGACGCCTCTCCATCGACCAGCCATGTTTCCCCCATCCATGTGTGAGTAATTCCCCCGCTGTAGGCTGAAGGGGATGGTAGGGATTCGATGAGATTGGTCATCTAATAGCATAAGATTGTTAGGGCATAGTGCCTAGTATCCGTAATTGGTACTTTTATGATATTGTTGCAACTTGTTATGCTTAATGCTTGTCACTAGGGCCCGAGTGCCATGATCTCAGATCTGAACATGTTATTGTTTCATGATGATATTCATTGTTTTATGATCTTACCTGCAAGTTGTATAGACATATTGCTGTCCGGAACCCGAGGCCCCAAAGTGACAGAAATTGGGACAGCCGGAGGGGAAGGCGGTGATATGAGGATCACATGTGTTCACGGAGTGTTAATGCTTTGCTCCGGTGCTCTATTAACAGGAGTACCTTAATTTCCAGTAGATTCCCTAGATGCCCGGCTGCCACCGGCTGGTAGGACAAAAGATGTTGTGCAAGTTTCTCATTGCGAACACGTATGACTATATATGGAACACATGCCTATGGTTGTTTAGTACTTGGATACTGTTTTATTACTATCTGCAAATGCCCTACTTTGATTGTTACATGGTTTCTCTCATCCATGCAGCGCCCGTTCATCCATCCCTGTGCCTACAGTATTTTAATCCTGCTGTTTACTATAATCACTACTGCTGTCTTTGTTACACTGCTACTGATATTTCACTACTGCTACTACTACAAAACTATTGCTACTGATAAACTCTTGCGAGCAAGTCTGTTTCCAGGTGCAGCTGAATTGACAACTCCGCTGTTAAGGCTTACAAATATTCTTTGTCTCCCCTTGTGTCGAATCAATAAATTGGGTTTTACTTCCCTCGAAGACTGTTGCGATCCCCTATACTTGTGGGTCATCAGCGGACGAAGGAATAGATAGGCGAAGGGGCAGCGTCGGGGGAGCCAGGGGGCTCCCTCACCACATGGCGGCGCGGCAGTGGGCCCCCCGCGCCGCCCTATGGTGTGGGCCCCCTGTTGGCCTTCCTCGACTCTTCTTCGGTCTTCTGGAACCCTCCGTGGAAAATAAGGCCGTGGGCTTTTGTTTCGTCCACTTCCGAGAATATTTGTAAACTAACTTTTCTGAAATCAAAAACAGCAGAAAACAGGAACTGGCACTGGGGCATCTTGTTAATAGGTTAATCCCAGAAAATGCATAAAAACATTATAAAGTGTGAATGAAACATGTAGGTATTGTCATAAAACTAGCATGGAACATAAGAAATTATAGATACGTTGGAGACGTATCAATATGTTGGGTTGTTGGGAGGTTATCACATGTTATATCAGTTGTTGGAGATACACAAGCTTTACTTAATTGTTAACAACTAAAATGGTAAGCAGAGGCATCTGTGAGCCCCTTTGCGAAAGCATCGGAACTTTGACTCACTAATGCCCCCTAGGACTTGAGTTCTTGTTATCTGTTCCGAGACTGAGCGCTCTAACCAAACGTGGGTATGCCTATGGGTCTCCCCTCGACCACTGCCGGAATCTACAGCTTTGTCCAGTGGCCACAACTAGTTTATATGTTTTCCTTTGGTTATTGCGTGCATTCCAGCTTGTTACATATTTATTTTGGGAAGCCCCTGGGTGCCTTGTATCCCTTATTTCTGGTATGCACGTATATGTGCGGCACGAGCGTCTATCGCGTGCTGAAGCGGGTCATTCGCCCCAGTGTGTGTTTTGACCCTCGGAAGTCGTGGTCGCGAATAGCTAGGTCCGCTTCGGAGATTCGGCCGGACTTCAATTCGGGTTCAACTTGGTTAGGTGGCTTCCTGGACATTGTTGTCGTGAAGGAGAGTGCGAGTCGTGATATCCACCTGTCGCAAGTGGGTTGATCATGCGTGTGGGCACATTTGGGCACCCCTGCAGGGTTACATCTTATCGATAAGCCGTGTCCGCGGTTATGGACGACTTGGAGCTGTATGACTCGACCATAGACAACTTACACCTATTGTTTCAATACTAATAACTTGCATACTAAGATAGAACAACTTCAATTATAACTGGTTAAAACTTGTCAACCGTGTGAGTGCCTTTGTAAGTACTTCTTTGCTAAGGGGGAACACATCGGATGTGTTATGTTTGCAGAGTATAGAACTGTTAGTTTATGCGCTCTCTCACCTTCTCTGATAGACGACTGTTGTAGAGTGTCTCTATAAGTTTTTAGTGCTTGCGCGCTGCCGCTTAACCCCATGCTAGCGTGTAGTTGACGTGGGCGTAGTAGCTTCCTTTGTGACGGTAAAGCACTCGTCTGTTGGGAACCCCAAGAGGAAGGTATGATGTGTACAGCAGCAAGTTTTCCCTCAGTAAGAAACCAAGGTTTATCGAACCAGTAGGAGCCAACAAGCACGTTGAAGGTTGATGGCGGCGAGATGTAGTACGGCGCAACACCAGGGATTCCGGCGCCAACGTGGAACCTGCACAACACAACCAAAGTACTTTGCCTCAACGAAACAGTGAGGTTGTCAATCTCACCGGCTTGCTGTAACAAAGGATTAGATGTATAGTGTGGATGATGATTGTTTGCAGAAAATAGTAAAACAAGTATTGCAGTAGATTGTATTCGATGTAAAAGAATGGACCGGGGTCCACAGTTCACTAGAGGTGTCTCTCCCATAAGATAAATAGCATGTTGGGTGAACAAATTACAGTTGGGCAATTGACAAATAGAGAGGGCATGACAATGCACATACATGACATGATGAGTATTGTGAGATTCAATTGGGCATTACGACAAAGTACATAGACCGCTATCCAGCATGCATCTATGCCTAAAAAGTCCACCTTCAGGTTATCATCCGAACCCCTTCCAGTATTAAGTTGCAAACAACAGACAATTGCATTAAGTATGGTGCGTAATGTAATCAATAACTACATCCTCGGACATAGCATCAATATTTTATCCCTAGTGGCAACAGCACATCCACAACCTTAGAACTTTCTGTCACTGTCCCAGATTTAATGGAGGCATGAACCGACCATCGAGCATAAATACTCCCTCTTGGAGTTAAGAGTAAAAACTTGGCCAGAGCCTCTACTAATAACGGAGAGCATGCAAGATCATAAACAACACACAGGTAATAGATTGATAATCAACATAACATAGTATTCTCTATCCATCGGATCCCAACAAACACAACATATAGCATTACAGATAGATGATCTTGATCATGTTAGGCAGCTCACAAGATCCGACAATGAAGCACATAAGGAGAAGACGACCATCTAGCTACTGCTATGGACCCATAGTCCAGGGGTGAACTACTCACTCATCACTCCGGAGGCGACCATGGCGGTGAAGAGTCCTCCGGGAGATGATTCCCCTCTCCGGCAGGGTGCCGGAGGCGATCTCCTGAATCCCCCGAGATGGGATTGGCGGCGGCGGCGTCTCTGGAAGGTTTTCCGTATCGTGGCTCTCGGTACTGGGGGTTTCGCGACGAAGACTATATGTAGGCGGAAGGGCAGGTAAAGGGGCGTCACGAGGGGCCCAGATGGCAGGGCCGCGCGGCCAGGGGCCAGGCCGCGCCGCCCTATCATCTGGCCGCCTCGTGGCCCCACTTCGTGAGTCCTCCGGTCCTCTGGAAGCTTCGTGTGAAAATAGGACCCTGGGCGTTGATTTCGTCCAATTCCGAGAACATAAGGAGAAGACAACCATCTAGCTACTGCATGGACCCATAATCCAAGGATGAACTACTCACACATCAGTCCGGAGGCGGGCATGGTGATGTAGAGCCCTCCAGTGATGAATTCCCCTCTCCGGCAGGGTGCCGGAGGAGATCTTCTGAACCCCCGAGTTAGGGTTGACGGCGGCGGCATCTCTGGGACTGTTCTGGTATTTTGGCTCTCGGTGCTAGGGTTTTCGCGGAGGAAGGAATAAATAGGCGAAGGGGCAGAGTCGGGGGAGCCAGGGGGCTCCCTCCCCACATGTCGGCGCGGTAGTGGGCCCCCCCGCGCCGCCCTATGGTGTGGGCCCCCTGCTGGCCTTCCTCGACTCTTCTTCGGTCTTCTGGAACCCTCCGTGAAAAATAGGGCCGTGGGCTTTTGTTTCGTCCAATTCCGAGAATATTTGTAAACTAACTTTTCTGAAATAAAAAACAGCAGAAAACAGGAACTGGCACTGTGGCATCTTGTTAATAGGTTAGTCCCAGAAAATGCATAAAAACATTATAAAGTGTGAATGAAACATGTAGGTATTGTCATAAAACTAGCATGGAACATAAGAAATTATAGATACGTTGGAGACGTATCAAGTACCACTTTGCTATGTTTTCTCCATGCTAAAAAAACAAACAGTTGCTTTCAGTGCACTGTTATTCATGATCTTTTGTTTGAGTTACTTCTCATGTCGTAACATAGTTGCTAAGTTCTATTGTTAGAATTATATCTATCATGCCTATGTTTAGAGTACTTTGATCCCAGCTCACAATGCTTTTACAATAACTTGATCAAGATTGTGTTGGCTTAATGTCACGTCAAAAGTTATTTTTTTTATCACTTACCTACTCGAGGACGAGCAGGAGTTAAGCTTGGGGATGCTAATACATTGCAAACGTATCTATAATTTTTGATGCTCCATGCTTGTTTTACACCAATTTCATTCTATATGTTTTGTTTACACTTCGTTGCACTTTTATTCATTTTCCGGAACTAACCTATTGACAAGATGCCACAGTGCCAGTTCCCCATTTTCTGTTGTTTTGTATTTAAGAAAAGTTGTACAGGAAATATTCTCGGAATTGGACGAAACAAATATTTTACTATAACAAAGACGAAATCTGGAGGAGAGACGAAGAGATGCCACGAGGCGGCCACACCTGGCCTAGGCGTGGCCTAGGCCCTGGCCGCGCCTAGGGGTGGTGTGGGCCCTCGGGCACCCACCGACCTCGCCCTTCCGCCTATTTATTCACTTGTTCTGGAAAACCTAAATACCAAGCCTCCATAGATGAAATGTTCCATCGCGGCCGCCATCACCGACCCTAGCTCAGGAGGGTTCTGAAGCTCTTCCCGGCACCCTGCCGGAGAGAGATATCATCACCGGAGGCCTCTACATCGCCATGCCCGACTCTGAAGTGATGCGTGAGTAGTTCATCTCTGAACTACGGGTTGCTAACGTGGGAGTTGGATTGCAACGTCGCCAGAAAGTAGCTTCCTTGTGACGGTAAAGCACACGTCCGTTGGGAACCCCAAGAGGAAGGTATGATGAGTACAGCAACAAGTTTTCCCTCAGTAAGAAACCAAGGTTTATCGAACCAGTAGGAGTCAAGGAACACGTGAAGGTTGTTGGTGACGGAGTGTAGTGCGGCGCAACACCAGGGATTCCGGCGCCAACATGGAACCTGCACAACACAATCAAAATACTTTGCCCCAACTTAACAGTGAGGGTGTCAATCTCACCGGCTTGCTGTAAACAAAGGATTAATCGTATGGTGTGGAAAATGATGTTTGTATGCGAAGAACAGTAAAGAACAATGTTTGCAGTAGATTGTATTTGATGTAAAGAATTGGACCGGGGTCCACAGTTCACTAGTGGTGTCTCTCCAATAAGAAATAGCATGTTGGGTGAACAAATTACAGTTGGGCAATTGACAAATAGAGAGGGCATAACAATGCACATACATATCATGATGAGTAAAGTGAGATTCAATCGGGCATTACGACAAAGTACATAGACCGCTATCCAGCAAGCATCTATGCCTAAAAAGTCCACCTTCGGGTTAGCATCCGCACCCCTTCCAGTATTAAGTTGCAAACAACAAACAATTGCATTAAGTATGGTGCGTAATGTAATCAACACAAATATCCTTAGACAAAGCATTGATGTTTTATCCCTAGTGGCAACAGCACATCCACAACCTTAGAACTTTCTGTCACTGTCCCAGATTAAATGGAGGCATGAACCCACTATCAAGCATAATTACTCCCTCTTGGAGTTACAAGTATCAACTTGGCCAGAGCCTCTACTAGCAACGGAGAGCATGCAAGATCATAAACAACACATATATGATAGATTGATAATCAACTTGACATAGTATTCCATATTCATCGAATCCCAACAAACACAACATGTAGCATTACAAATAGATGATCTTGATCATGATAGGCAGCTCACAAGATCTAACATGATAGCACAAGAGGAGAAGACAACCATCTAGCTACTCCTATGGACCCATAGTCCAGGGGTGAACTACTCACACATCGATCCGGAGGCGATCATGGCGATGAAAAGTCCTCCGGGAGATGATTCCCCTCTCCGGCAGGGTGCCGGAGGCGATCTCCTGAATCCCCCGAGATGGGATTGGCGGCGGCGGCGTCTCTGGAAGGTTTTCCGTATCGTGGCTCTCGGTACTGGGGTATTCGCGACGAAGGCTTTAAGTAGGCGGAAGGGTAGGTTTAGGGGCGACACGAGGGCCCCACACAACAGGGCGGCGCGGCCCCACCCTTGGCCGCGCGGCCCTGGCGTGGCGGCGCCTCGTCGCCCCACTTCGTAATCCTTTCGGTCTTCTGGAAGCTTCGTGGAAAAATAAGACCCTGGGCGTTGATTTCGTCCAATTCCGAGAATATTTCCTTTGTAGGATTTCTGAAACCAAAAACAGCAGAACCGCAATCGGCTCTTCGGCATCTTGTCAATAGGTTAGTGCCAGAAAATGCATAAATATGACATAAAGTGTGTATAAAACATGTGAGTATCATCAATAAAGTAGCATGGAACATAAGAAATTATAGATACGTTTGAGACGTATCAAGCATCCCCAAGCTTAGTTCCTACTCGCCCTCGAGTAGGTAAACGATAACAAAGATAATTTCTGAAGTGACATCATAATCTTGATCAATACTATTGT
This sequence comes from Lolium perenne, assembly GCF_019359855.2. Lineage (NCBI taxonomy): Eukaryota > Viridiplantae > Streptophyta > Magnoliopsida > Poales > Poaceae > Lolium > Lolium perenne. Next base: position 19,986,286 of record NC_067249.2, read on the forward strand.
AAAACATATGAGATGAATGAAGTGATTCGAAGCAATGGTAAAGACAATGAATAATCAACTGAATCATATAGCGAAGACTTTTCATGAATAGTACTTTCAAGACAAGCATCAATAAGACTTGCATAGGAGTTAACTCATGAAGCAATAAATTCAAAGTAAAGGCATTGAAGCAACACAAAGGAAGATATAAGTTTCAACAGTTGTTTTCAACTTTCAACATGCATATCTCATGGATAATTGTCAACACAAAGTAATATGATGAATGCAAATAAGCAAGTATGTATGAATCAATGCACAGTTAACACAAGTGTTTGCTTCTAAGATGGAAGGAAGTAGGTAAACTGACTCAACATAAAAGTAAAAGAAAGGTCCCTTCGCAGAGGGAAGCATGGATTGCTATATTTGCGCTAGAGCTTTTATTTTGAAAACATAGAAACAATTTTGTCAACGGTAGTAATAATTCATATGTGTTATGCATATGACATCTTATAAGTTGCAAGCCTCATGCATAGTATACCAATAGTGCCCGCACCCTGTCCTAATTAGCTTGGATTTACATGGATTATCATTGCATAACATATGTTTCAACCAAGTGTCACAAAGGGGTACCTCTATGTCGCCTGTACAAAGGTCTAAGGAGAAAGTTCGCATTGGATTTCTCGCTTTTGATTATTCTGAACTTAGACATCCATACCGGGACAACATAGACAACAGATAATGGACTCCTCTTTAATGCATAAGCATTCAACAACAGATAATATTCTCATATGAGATTGAGGATTGTTGTCCAAACTGAAACTTCCACCATGGATCATGGCTTTAGTTAGCGGCCCAATGTTCTTCTCTAACAATATGCATACTCAAACCATTTGATCATGATAAATCACCCTTACTTCAGACAAGACGAACATGCATAGCAACTCACATGATATTCAACAAAGGTGTAATAGTTGATGGCGTCCCCAGGAACATGGTTATCGCTCAACAAGCAACTTATTAAGAAATAAGATACATAAGGTACATATTCAATACCACAATAGTTTTTAAGCTATTTTTCCCATGATCTATATATTGCAAAGACAAAGAATGGAATTTTAAAGGTAGCACTCAAGCAATTTACTTTGGAATGGCAGATAAATACCATGTAGTAGGTAGGTATGGTGGACACAAGTGGCATAGTTTTTGGCTCAAGGATTTGGATGCACGAGAAGTATTCCCTCTCAATACAAGGCTTAGGCTAGCAAGGTTGTTTGAAGCAAACACAAGTATGAACCGGTACAACAAAACTTACATAAGAACATATTGCAAGCATTATAAGACTCTACACTATCTTCCTTGTTGTTCAAACCCTCACCAGAAAATATCTAGACTTCAGAGAGACCAATCATGCAAACCAAATGTCAACAAGCTCTACATCATTTCTTCATTAATAGGTGCAAAGTACATGATGCAAGAGCTTAAACATGATCTATATGAGCACAACAATTGCCAAGTATCGATTATTCAAGACATTATACCAACTACCACATGTAGCATTTTCTGTTTCCAACCATATAACAATGAACGAAGCAGTTTCAACCTTCACCAAGAACATTAAGAATAAAGCTAAGAACATATGTGTTCATATGCAACAGCGGAGCGTGTCTCTCTCCCACACAATGAATGCTAGGATCCAATTTTATTCAAACAAAACAAAAACAAGAACATACGGACGCTCCAAGTAAAGCACATAAGATGTGACGGAATAAAAATATAGTTTCACTAGAGGTGACCTGATAAGTTGTCGATGAAGAAGGGGATGCCTTGGGCATCCCCAAGCTTAGATGCTTGAATCTTCTTGAAATATGCAGGCATGAACCACGGGGGCATCCCCAAGCTTACAGTTTTCACTCTCCTTGATCATATTGTATCATCCTCCTCTCTTGATCCTTGAAAACTTCCTCCACACCAAACTCAAAACAAACTCATTAGAGGGTTAGTGCATAATCAAAAATTCACATGTTCAGAGGTGACATAATCATTCTTAACACTTCTGGACATTGCACAAAGCTACTGAAAGTTAATGGAACAAAGAAATCCATCAAACATAGCAAAACAGGCAATGCGAAATAAAAGGCAGAATCTGTCAAAACAGAACAGTACGTAAAGACGAATTTTTATGGGGCACTTAACTTCCTCAGATGAAAATGCTCAAATTTAATGAAAGTTGCGTACATATCTAAGGATCACGCACGTAAATTGGCATATTTTTCTGAGTTACCTACAGACGGGGCGACTCAATCTCGTGACAGTAATAATTCTGTTTCTGTGCAGTAATCCAAATCTAGTATCATCTTTACTATCAAAAACTTTACTTGGCACAACAATGCAATAAAATAAAGATAAGGAGAGGTTGATACGGTACTAACAACTTCCAAGACTCAAATATAAAACAAAAAATTTGTAGTAAAATAATGGGTTGTCTCCCATAAGCGTTTTTCTTTAACGCCTTTCAGCTAGGCGCAGAAAGTGTGTATCAAGTATTATCAAGAGATGAAGCATCAACAGCGGGGTTTAGAGTTTTCTCACCTATGCATTGTATCTTATCTATGTAAGTTTCAGAGGCTCCTTTTTCATTACTCTTAGGCTTGCTATTCTCATCAAACAAATTTTCAGGAACAATCCAATCAAAATTCTTTTCTAGTGCCTCGCACATTCCTTAGAGCTTACAAGGTATTGAGGTTTTAATCTTCCCCTCGCCATTGACATTATTAGTGTACTTTAATCTATCCATGTCCATCTTTTCAAGTGTTTTTGCAAAATTGGTATAAAAGCCAAGCCTCTTATATTTAATAAAAACTTTTCTAGCTTCTTTAGCTATACCACCAAATTCTCTAAGAAGGACCTCTAAAACAAAATCACTCTTTTCTCCTATTTCCATATCACCTAGTGTAAGAAACATATGTTGCATTATAGGATTGAGATTAACAAATTTAGCTTCCAACATGTGTACCAAAGAAGCAGCAGCAATTTCATAAGTAGGAGCAAGTTCTACCAAGTGTCTATCTTCAAAATCTTCAACCATACTAACATGAGTGAAAAATTCTTCTATATTATCTCTTCCAATGATAGACCATTGTCCTACCGGTATGTCTTTCAGTGTGAACTTAGGAGGAAACATGATGAAATAAGTAAAGTAAATGCAAGTAACTAATTTTTTTCTGTTTTTAATATAGAGAACGCAAACAAGCCAATAAATAAAGTAAAACAAGTAACTAATTTTTTTGTATTTTTGATATAAGAAAGCAAACAAAGCAGTAAATAAAGCAAAGTAAAGCAAAACAAAAACAAAGTAAAGAGATTGGAAGTGGGAGACTCCCCTTGCAGCGTGTCTTGATCTCCCCGGCAACGGCGCCAGAAAAAGAGCTGCTGACGTGGGAGTTGGATTGCAACGTCGCCAGAAAGTAGCTTCCTTGTGACGGTAAAGCACACGTCCGTTGGGAACCCCAAGAGGAAGGTATGATGAGTGCTTGCACGTAGTTGACGTATTGCAACGGCGTCAAAGTAGCTTCCTTGTGACGGTAAAGCACTCGTCCGTTGGGAACCCCAAGAGGAAGGTGTGATGCGTACAGCGGCAAGTTTTCCCTCAGTAAGAAACCAAGGTTTATCGAACCAGTAGGAGTCAAGAAGCACGTTGAAGGTTGATGGCGGCAAGATGTAGTGCGGCGCAACACCAGGGATTCCGGCGCCAACGTGGAACCTGCACAACACAACCAAAGTACTTTGCCCCAACGAAACAGTGAGGTTGTCAATCTCACCGGCTTGCTGTAACAAAGGATTAGATGTATAGTGTGGATGATGATTGTTTGCAGAGAACAGTAGAACAAGTATTGCAGTAGATTGTATTCGATTAAAAGAATGGACCGGGGTCCACAGTTCACTAGAGGTGTCTCTCCCATAAGATAAATAGCATGTTGGGTGAACAAATTACAGTTGGGCAATTGACAAATAAAGAGAGCATAACAATGCACATACATGATATGATGAGTATGGTGAGATTCAATTGGGCATTACGACAAAGTACATAGACCGCTATCCAGCATGCATCTATGCCTAAAAAGTCCACCTTCAGGTTATCATCCGAACCCTTCCAGTATTAAGTTGCAAACAACAGACAATTGCATTAAGTATGGTGCGTAATGTAATCAATAACTACATCCTCGGACATAGCATCAATGTTTTATCCCTAGTGGCAACAGCACATCCACAACCTTAGAACTTTCTGTCACTGTCCCAGATTTAATGGAGGCATGAACCCACTATCGAGCATAAATACTCCCTCTTGGAGTTAAGAGTAAAAACTTGGCCAGAGCCTCTACTAATAACGGAGAGCATGCAAGATCATAAACAACACATAGGTAATAGATTGATAATCAACATAACATAGTATTCTCTATCCATCGGATCCCAACAAACACAACATATAGCATTACAGATAGATGATCTTGATCATGTTAGGCAGCTCACAAGATCCGACAATGAAGCACATAAGGAGAAGACGACCATCTAGCTACTGCTATGGACCCATAGTCCAGGGGTGAACTACTCACTCATCACTCCGGAGGCGACCATGGCGGTGAAGAGTCCTCCGGGAGATGATTCCCCTCTCCGGCAGGGTGCCGGAGGTGATCTCCTGAATCCCCCGAGATGGGATTGGCGGCGGCGGCGTCTCTGGAAGGTTTTCCGTATCGTGGCTCTCGGTACTGGGGGTTTCGCGACGAATACTATATGTAGGCGGAAGGGCAGGTAAAGGGGCGTCACGAGGGGCCCAGATGGCAGGGCCGCGCGGCCAGGGGCCAGGCCGCGCCGCCCTATCATCTGGCCGCCTCGTGGCCCCACTTCGTGAGTCCTCCGGTCCTCTGGAAGCTTCGTGTGAAAATAGGACCCTGGGCGTTGATTTCGTCCAATTCCGAGAATATTTCCTTACTAGGATTTCTGAAACCAAAAACAGCAGAAAACAACAACTGGCTCTTCGGCATCTTGTTAATAGGTTAGTGCCGGAAAATGCATAAATATGACATAAAGTATGCATAAAACATGTAGATATCATCAATAATGTGGCATGGAACATAAGAAATTATCGATAATGTGGCATGAAGAGTTTGATCACCGACAGCAATTTTAACAGTAGGAACATAAGAAATTATCGATAATGTGGCATGAAGAGTTTGATCACCGATAATTTCATGCCACATTATCGATAATGTGGCATGAAGAGTTTGATCACCGACAGCAATTTTAACAGTAGGAACATAAGAAATTATCGATAATGTGGCATGAAGAGTTTGATCACCGATAATTTCTTACCGATAATTTCTTATTGATAATTTCATGCCACATTATTGATAATGTGGCAAAGTACTTTGGTTGTGTTGTGCAGGTTCCACGTTGGCGCCGGAATCCCTGGTGTTGCGCCGCACTACTGTAGGATAACGTTGCATAGAAAACAAAAAATTTCCTACGGCGAACACGCAATCCAAGCCAAGATGCAATCTAGAAGACGGTAGCAACGAGGGGGTATCGAGTCTCACCCTTGAAGAGATTCCAAAGCCTACAAGATGAGGCTCTTGTTGCTGCGGTAGACGATCACTTGCCACTTGCAAAAGCGCGTAGAAGATCTTGATCACGATCGGTTCCGGCGCCACGAACGGGCAGCACCTCCGTACTCGGTCACACGTTCGGTTGTTGATGAAGACGACGTCCACCTCCCCGTTCCAGCGGGCAGCGGAAGTAGTAGCTCCTCTTGAATCCGACAGCACGACGGCATGGTGTCGGTGGCGGTGAAGAAGTCCGGCGGAGCTTCGCTAAGCTACGCGGGAGATATGGAGGAGAGGGGGGCGGCTAGGGTTTGGGAGGGGGTGGCCGGCCACTTCAATGGGGCGGCCAGCTTGTGGTCTTGGGGTGGCCGGCCCCCTCCCTTGGCCCCTCATTATATAGGTGGATCCCCAAGTGTTGGTGTCTAAGTCTTCGAATAAGACCCGAACCAAAAACCTTCCATAAGAGGGAAAACCTAGCCCAACTAGGACTCCCACCTAAAGGTGGGATTTCCACCTCCCATGTGGGGGGTGGCCGGCCCCCTATGGAGGAGTCCACTTGGGACTCCTCCCCATCTAGGGCTGGCCGGCCATGGAGGTGGAGTCCCATGTGGACTCCACCTTCCTTGGTGGTTTCTTCCGGACTTTTCTAGAACCTTCTAGAACCTTCCATAGAACCTTCCGCGACATTTTATTTCACATAAAATGACATCCTATATATGAATCTTATTCTCCGGACCATTCCGGAACTCCTCGTGATGTCCGGGATCTCATCCGGGACTCCGAACAAATATTCGAACTCCATTCCATATTCAAGTACTACCATTTCAACATCCAACTTTAAGTGTGTCACCCTACGGTTCGTGAACTATGCGGACATGGTTGAGTACTTACTCTGACCAATAACCAATAGCGGGATCTGGAGATCCATAATGGCTCCCACATATTCAACGATGACTTTAGTGATCGAATGAACCATTCACATATATTACCAATTCCCTTTGTCTCGCGATATTTTACTTGTCCGAGGTTTGATCTTCGGTATCACTCTATACCTTGTTCAACCTCGTCTCCTGACAAGTACTCTTTACTCGTACCGTGGTATGTGGTCTCTTATGAACTCATTCATATGCTTGCAAGACATTAGACGACATTCCACCGAGAGGGCCCAGAGTATATCTATCCGTCATCGGGATGGACAAATCCCACTGTTGATCCATATGCCTCAACTCATACTTTCCGGATACTTAATCCCACCTTTATAGCCACCCATTTACGCAGTGGTGTTTGGTGTAATCAAAGTACCTTTCCGGTATAAATGATTTACATGATCTCATGGTCATAAGGACTAGGTAACTATGTATCGAAAGCTTATAGCAAATAACTTAATGACGAGATCTTATGCTACGCTTAATTGGGTGTGTCCATTACATCATTCATACAATGACATAACCTTGTTATTAATAACATCCAATGTTCATGATTATGAAACTAATCATCCATTAATCAACAAGCTAGTTAAGAGGCATACTAGGGACTTCTTTGTTTGTCTACATATCACACATGTACTAATGTTTCGGTTAATACAATTATAGCATGATATATAAACATTTATCATAAACATAAAGATATAAATAATAATCACTTTATTATTGCCTCTAGGGCATATCTCCTTCAGTCTCCCACTTACACTAGAGTCAATAATCTAGTTTACATTTGTAAAGATATAACACCTTGGCCTTCTGGTGCTTTATCATGTATTGCTCACGGGAGAGGTTTTAGTCAACGGATCTGACATGCTCAGAAAGTTATGTATTTTGTAATTCATTTGCGTCTCAACGCATCACTCATTTCCAAATGAGTTGGCATTAAATATGTTTGGTCTTCTGGTGGAACCTTAATTCCGCGGTCTGAAATATGTCACTAATATTGTCACACACAATATAGTTTCAAAGTTCTGACTCTGTCGGAAATACACCAAGTTCTTAAAGAACCTCTTGACTTAACATACTTTGTCATTGTCAAAACAATGACATATTCTGCCTTCTTTTGTAGAATCCGTCATAATATTTAGAACTCTTCTAAATCTAGCATAGACAACTTCTAGCTCATTGTGCTACCTTTTAAACAACACTTAGTCTAATTTGAGATTGAAATTATATTTTATATGTGACAAAACCAATATCGGTGTAACACCTTACAGCGATTTGTTTGTCATTTCTTCATACAAAAATATATATATATCCTTAGTTCTTCTAAAGTACTCAAGGAAATTCTTACTGTCGTCCAATGATTATCATATGAATCATTCTGGTATATGCTCATAACACTTTATAGCACATGATATCTGATTGTGTACATATTATTCGTGATCTATAATCACTCATGTGTTTTTACTCATTGAGTATCAGATACACTCAAGTCTTGTTAAAACTTCACATGACAAGAACATTTTCTTAATATTTCTATATTGAACTATTTCAATATCCATTCTATGTACTTTGACTTAAACTTATTTTGTGTTTCAATCTATCTTCATAGATCTTGACACTAGATATGTTTCAGTCCATATCCTTTCATTGAAATTAATTTCTCAATGAAACCTTTTAATCAAGTATATAATTACATCATTTATAACCAACTATATGTCACCTACATAAAGTATTATAAATATGTCTTAGCGCTCCCACTTAATTTCTTGCAAATGCAAGCCTCTTCATCGTCTCTGATGAAATCAAAAAACTCTTTGACTATTTCATCTGGTGAAGATTCTAACTCCGTGATACTTACTTCATCCAATTGAAGTTCGTATACTTATCTAGTATTCCACGGACCAGCAAAACTCTTGGTTGTATCTTGTATACACCTTTAATACACACTTCTGATAAGTAATGTATTTTGCCATCCTACTAACATATCTCATAAAAGAAATATGTAGTGGTTACTAGAATAATCCACATAGACTATAAGCATTGCTACGGAAGATCTACTCTTGTTGTAGTCAACTATTTGAACTTTGTCGTAAACAACTTTTCGACAAGTCAAGCTTCTTCAAGGATATTTCATCCAAGTCCATCAATTTTATAGATCCATTTACTTTCAAAAAAATATTCATCTATCTTGGATTTCATGGCGTATAGCCATTTTAACGGAGTCAGGGCCCATCATAACTTCTTTGTTTGTAGTTGGTTTATCATTGTTCATAATCAATCCTTTGTCCACAAATCATTTATTTGATCACAAAGTAAACCATACCTACAAGGTTCAATATGTACTTCGATCTCCATGGCTAAAACACTTTGTAGTCATGGGAGCCATGATCGTCGTGGTCGCTTCTAACCAATTTCCGATGCTGCGCTACACTGATCATTATGCTCAGGTTCATAAACCTCATCAAATTATATTGTCCTCCCACTCAAATACTTCACTAGAAACAATTTCTTGGAAGTAAGAAACATTGACAAACACTTTTGTCTTTGTCTACATAGTGGGAAGAATTCCCAATCAATTCTCTGGGATAACCAACAAAGACATTCATCCGATTTTGGTTGTAAACTTATTTACTTATGCTATGCATACCAAAATTTTAAGAAAAGACTATTAGGATTCATACCCATACCATAACTCGTATGGTGTCATTTCAATGGATCATGATGATGCTCTATTAAGTGTAAAAGCGGTAGTCACTAAAGCATAATCCACAAAAATATAATGGCGTCATAATATTTTATCTCATCATTAATCCAACAAGGTTTGGATACATCTCTCGGATACTTTATCATCACTATGATACTCCAAGAAACGTGAGTTGTAGAACAATTTCATAACTCTCTTAGATGTTCGCTAAAACTCGTAATTCAAATATTTCCACCATGATCCTATCATAGATATTTAACTTTTCTATTACGATGATTTCTACTTCACGCTGAAATTTATTTGAATCCATTCAAATGTTTCAAACTTCTTCCTTATTGAATATATCCACATATATATACTCAATTCATTGTTGGAAGTTTTCATGAAGTAGAAGAATCTCCCGCACACAACTATGCCCAGTGAACCATATACATCATCATGTATTTTTCACTAAGTTAGTTGCCCATTCAACTCTTGGCCTATGAACGGTATTTTAATCATTCTCTTTAGAAAAGATTTGCAAGCACCAAATGATTCAAAAAATCAAATGACTCCAGAAATCCATTTGCATGGAGTTCCTTCATGTGTTCCTTTCTAACATGACCTAAATGGCGGTTCCACAAATAAGTAGAATTCAAATCATTTGCCTTATGGCATTTTAGCGTCAGTGTTATGTATGTGTGTCTCACCATTAAGATTTATAATAACTTATCCATCGTACATGGAGTAATGTCATAATTTAAACAACTCATTGTTTTTATTTGACCAGAGCAAAATAACAATTTATTAAGCTCTTTATTATAAATTCTAAGGGCTAGATAGAATGCCAATGACGAACATAATAACACTTTATTTTTGTTCCTGACGTGCATTCCTATTCATATTCCTTGTCAGTCACTTAGGCCATTGTATTCTTGTATTGCGTTGTTTTGTATGACACTTCATACCAACCAATATGGTACAAATACCCAAGAATTTCATTGTGAGACCTAACTAGGAATACAACCATAACATGTATATCATTTATATACACCTGAGCTAGACATTCTAGTCTTTTCTTTCTTTCTGCCAATAATCTTTTGTAGTTTCTCTTTTAGCTTTCCTCATTATTCAGAAAAACACATCAACATCATTAACTTCTAGGTTTGTTGGTTAAATACCAATAACCTTGAGGTTCTTACTTTGAAGTTGATCATCATATGACAAGTGTTCCAGATTTCACTATTAGTAACTTTGTAATATGATGAACAGTTTCACTCATAATTTTATCCATCATATCATGACGACTTTCCGAGACCATGTCGGTACATGCTAGGCTCGTAAAGTTTTAACCTTGGTATTTGCATGTGCAAATCTAGCTTGCACCCGTTTTATGCACACGTAGAATCTATCACACCCGATCATCACGTGATGCTTCGAAACGACGAGTCTTAGTAACGGTGCATATTTAAGGATGGTCACTTCATGGATATGCGAATATCGTTAGTGCCCCAATAGTTGGAGGATTGTGACGCCTTGCGTCTTCAACCTTCGTACATTCCCATAAAACTTATGAGTTTATGTAGTCTCACCAAACTTTATTCTATCATCTTGCAATAAGGTCTTAGATATCACATATATCTCATACCTTGATTATTTCTGAAAACTAAATTTTCAGCTCCTTACTTTTCAAACAGATTTGAACTTCAAGTTTCACGGAGACAAGATAACTTTAGGTACTAATTGAAACCATAGCTCTTTGAATCAACAATGTGAGGTTTACTAAAAGTTTGCAATAGGACTTAATCAATTCTTGATTCTTTAACAATACGGTACCAATCCGTAAAGTTTCTTGTCAGATTTTAACAGTATTTCTATCTCAATTACAAGACTAGCGCATGGTAGAAAACGGATGCCAATACTACAAAATTAATTCAAAATACTACTCAGACTATGTTTATGATAATTAGTTCATGTTTTAATCTAATTACTAATGAACTCCCACTTAATACAACATCCCTCATAGTTGTTAAGTGGTACACGATCCAAATTCACTACACCAAAAACCGATCATCACGTGAGATGATGTAGCTTCAATGGTGAACATCAACATGTTGATCATATCATCCATATGACTCGTGTTCAACCTTTCGGTTTCCGTTGTCCCGAGGCCATGTCTGTACATGCTAGGCTCGTCAAGCAAACCCAAGTATTCCGCGTGTGCAACATGGCTTACACCCGTTGTATGTGAATCGTTGAATCTATCACATCCGATCATCACGAGATGCTTCGAAACGACGAACTATTACAATGGTGCATACGAGGGGAGAACACTTTATTATCTTGATATTAATGTGAGGGATCATCTTATAATGCTACCGTCGCGATCTAAGCAAAATAAGATGCATAAAAGGATTAACATCACATGCAGTTCATATGTGATATGATATGGCCCTTTTGTCTTTGCGCCTTTGATCTTCATCTCCAAAGCACGGACATGATCTCCATCATCTTTGGGCATGATCTCCATCATCGTCGGCGTAGCGTCAAGGTCAATGGCGCCGTCTTCATGATTGTCCTCCATGTAGCAACTATTACAACTACTTTGAAATACTACTCAACATGAAATTTAAAGACAACCATAAGGCTCCTGCCGGTTGCCACAATACAATAATGATCATCTCATACATATTCATCATCACATTATGGCCATATCACATCACCAAACCCTGCAAAAACAAGTTAGACGTCTCTAATTTGGTTTGCATATTTTACGTGGTTTAGGGTTTTCGAGAAAGATCTAATCTACCTACGAACATGAACCACAACGTTGATACTAATGTTTTCAATAGAAGAGTAAATTGAATCTTTACTATAGTAGGAGAGACAGACACCCGCAAAGCCTCTTATGCAATACAAGTTGCATGTCGAACGAGGAACAAGTCTCATGAACGCGGTCATGTAAAGTTAGTCCGAGCCGCTTCATCCCACTATGCCATAAAGATGCAAAGTACTCAAACTAAAGATAACAAGAGCATCAACGCCCACAAACCATTGTGTTCTACTCGTGCAACCATCTATGCATAGACACGGCTCTGATACCACTGTAGGATAACGTTGCATAGAAAACAAAAAATTTCCTACGGCGAACACGCAATCCAAGCCAAGATGCAATCTAGAAGACGGTAGCAACGAGGGGGTATCGAGTCTCACCCTTGAAGAGATTCCAAAGCCTACAAGATGAGGCTCTTGTTGCTGCGGTAGACGATCACTTGCCGCTTGCAAAAGCGCGTAGAAGATCTTGATCACGATCGGTTCCGGCGCCACGAACGGGCAGCACCTCCGTACTCGGTCACACGTTCGGTTGTTGATGAAGACGACGTCCACCTCCCCGTTCCAGCGGGCAGCGGAAGTAGTAGCTCCTCTTGAATCCGACAGCACGACGGCGTGGTGTCGGTGGCGGTGAAGAAGTCCGGCGGAGCTTCGCTAAGCTACGCGGGAGATATGGAGGAGAGGGGGGCGGCTAGGGTTTGGGAGGGGGTGGCCGGCCACTTCAATGGGGCGGCCAGCTTGTGGTCTTGGGGTGGCCGGCCCCCTCCCTTGGCCCCTCATTATATAGGTGGATCCCCAAGTGTTGGTGTCTAAGTCTTCGAATAAGACCCGAACCAAAAACCTTCCATAAGAGGGAAAACCTAGCCCAACTAGGACTCCCACCTAAAGGTGGGATTTCCACCTCCCATGTGGGGGGTGGCCGGCCCCCTATGGAGGAGTCCACTTGGGACTCCTCCCCATCTAGGGCTGGCCGGCCATGGAGGTGGAGTCCCATGTGGACTCCACCTTCCTTGGTGGTTTCTTTCGGACTTTTCTAGAACCTTCTAGAACCTTTCATAGAACCTTCCGCGACATTTTATTTCACATAAAATGACATCCTATATATGAATCTTATTCTCCGGACCATTCCGGAACTCCTCGTGATGTCCGGGATCTCATCCGGGACTCCGAACAAATATTCGAACTCCATTCCATATTCAAGTACTACCATTTCAACATCCAACTTTAAGTGTGTCACCCTACGGTTCGTGAACTATGCGGACATGGTTGAGTCCTTACTCTGACCCATACCCAATAGCGGGATCTGGAGATCCATAATGGCTCCCACATATTCAACGATGACTTTAGTGATCGAATGAACCATTCACATATATTACCAATTCCCTTTGTCTCGCGATATTTTACTTGTCCGAGGTTTGATCTTCGGTATCACTCTATACCTTGTTCAACCTCGTCTCGACAAGTACTCTTTACTCAAATGCCGTGGTATGTGGTCTCTTATGAACTCATTCATATGCTTGCAAGACATTAGACGACATTCCACCGAGAGGGCCCAGAGTATATCTATCCGTCATCGGGATGGACAAATCCCACTGTTGATCCATATGCCTCAACTCATACTTTCCGGATACTTAATCCCACCTTTATAGCCACCCATTTACGCAGTGGTGTTTGGTGTAATCAAAGTACCTTTCCGGTATAAATGATTTACATGATCTCATGGTCATAAGGACTAGGTAACTATGTATCGAAAGCTTATAGCAAATAACTTAATGACGAGATCTTATGCTACGCTTAATTGGGTGTGTCCATTACATCATTCATACAATGACATAACCTTGTTATTAATAACATCCAATGTTCATGATTATGAAACTAATCATCCATTAATCAACAAGCTAGTTAAGAGGCATACTAGGGACTTCTTTGTTTGTCTACATATCACACATGTACTAATGTTTCGGTTAATACAATTATAGCATGATATATAAACATTTATCATAAACATAAAGATATAAATAATAATCACTTTATTATTGCCTCTAGGGCATATCTCCTTCAACTACATCTCGCCGCCATCAACCTTCAACGTGCTTCTTGGCTCCTACAGGTTCGATAAACCTTGGTTTCTTACTGAGGGAAAACTTGCTGCTGTACACATCATACCTTCCTCTTGGGGTTCCCAACAGACGAGTGCTTTACCGTCACAAGGAAGCTACTACGCCCACGTCAACTACACGCTAGCAGCATATTTTCTGGCGCCGTTGCCGGGGAGATCAAGACACGCTGCAAGGGGAGTCTTCACAATCCAATCTCTTTACTTTGTTTTTGTCTTGCTTTACTTTATTTACTACTTTGTTTGCTGCATTATATCAAAACACAAAAAAATTAGTTGCTAGTTTTACTTTATTTACTATCTTGTTTGCATTCTCATTATATCAAAACACAAAAAAATTAGTTACTTGCATTTGCTTTACTTATTTCAACATGTTTCCTTTTAATTTTACTGCAAAAGATATACCTGTGGGACAAGGGTCTATAATTGGAAGAGATAATATAGAAGAATTTTTCACCCATGTTAGTATGCATGAAGATCTTAAAGATATACCCCTTGCAAAAGCTGTCCCTACTTATGAAGATGCCTCTGTTTGTTTAGTACGCATGATGGAAGCTAGATTTATTAGTCTCAACCCCATGATACAACACATGTTTCTTACTCTTTCTGATATGGAGCGGGGAGAGAAGAGAGATTTTGTTCTAAAAGTCTTAGTGCGAGAATTTGAAGATATAGCTAAAGAAGCTAGAAAAGTTTTTATTAAGCATAATAGGCTTGGCTTTTATACCGACTTTAAAAGAACACTTGAAAAAATGGATACGGATAGAATTAAGTATACTAATAATATTAATGATAGTGGGGAGATTAAGGCACCAATACCATGTAAGCTCCTAGCGATGCATGAAGCTCTAGATGATAATTATGCTTGGCTTGTTCCTGAAAATTTGTTTGATGAGAGTAGCAAGCCCAAGACTAATGAAAAGGGAGCCGCTGAAACTTATGTATCCAACATACAATGCATGGTTGAGAAAACTCCCAACACCCCTGGTTATGATGTTGATGTTTCATCTTTTGATAATACTTGATACACACTTTCTGCGCCTAGCTGAAAGACGTTAAAGAAAAGCGCTTATGGGAGACAACCCATGTTTTTACTACAGTAATTTTGTTTTATATTTGAGTCTTGGAAGTTGTTTACTACTGTAGCAACCTCTCCTTATCTTAGTTTTATTGCATTGTTGTGCCAAGTAAAGTCTCTAATAGAAGGATGATACTAGATTTGGATTACTGCGCAGAAACAGTTTTCTTTGCTGTCACGAATCTGGGTCTAATTCTCTGTAGGTAACTCAGAAAATTATGCCAATTTACGTGAGTGATCCCCAGATATGTACGCAACTTTAATTAGTTTTAAGTTTTCTCATCTGAGCAAGTCTGGTGCCTGTTAAAAATACGTCTTTACGAACTATTCTGTTTTGACAGATTCTGCCTTTTATTTTGCATTGCCTGTTTTGTCATGCTTGATGGATTTTTCGATTCCATTGTCTTTCAGTAGCTTTGTGCAATGTCCAGAAGTATAAAAAATGATTGTGTCACCTCTGAATATGTGAATTTTGATTATGCACTAACCCTCTAATGAGTTTGTTTTGAGTTTGGTGTGGAGGAAGTTTTCAAGGATCAAGAGAGGAGGATGATATACACTATGATCAAGGAGAGTGAAAGCTCTAAGCTTGGGATGCCCCGGTGGTTCACCCCTGCATATATCAAGAAGACTCAAGCGTCTAAGCTTGGGGATGCCCAAGGCATCCCCTTCTTCATCGACAATATTATCAGGTTCCTCCCCTGAAACTATATTTTTATTCCATCACATCTTATGTACTTTGCTTGGAGCGTCGGTTTGTTTTTGTTTTTGTTTTGTTTGAATAAGATGGATCCTAGCATTCATTGTGTGGGAGAGAGGCACGCTCCGCTGTTGCATATGGACAAATATGTCCTTAGGCTTTACTCATAGTATTCATGGCGAAAGTTTCTTCTTCGTTAAATTGTTATATGGTTGGAATTGGAAAATGATATATGTGGTAATTGGTATAATATCTTGAATAAGGTGATACTTGGCAATTGTTGTGCTCATGTTTAAGCTCTTGCATCATATACTTTGCACTTATTAATGAAGAAATACATAGAGCATGCTAAAATCTGATTTGCATGTTTGGTTTCTCTAAGGTCTAGATAATTTCTAGTATTGAGTTTGAACAACAAGGAAGACGGTGTAGAGTCTTATAATGTTTACAATATGTCTTTTATGTGAGTTTTGCTGCACCGCTTCATCCTTGTGTTTGTTTCAAATAACTTTGCTAGCCTAAACCTTGTATCGAGAGGGAATACTTCTCATGCATCCAAAATCCTTGAGCCAACCACTATGCCATTTGTGTCCACCATACCTACCTACTACATGGTATTTCTCCGCCATTCAAAAGTAAATTGCTTGAGTGCTACCTTTAAAATTTCCATTCTTTATCTTTGGAATATATAGCTCATGGGACAAATAGCTTAAAAACTATCGTGGTATTGAATATGTACTTATGCACTTTATCTCTTATTAAGTTGCTTGTTGAGCGATAACCATGTTCCTGGGGACGCCATCAACTACTCTTTGTTGAATATCATGTGAGTTGCTATGCATGTTCGTCTTGTCTGAAGTAAGGGAGATTTACCACTCATTTAATGGTTAGAGCATGCATATTGTTAGAGAAGAACATTGGGCAGCTAACTAAAGCCATGATCCATGGTGGAAGTTTCAGTTTTGGACAAATATCCTCAATCTCATATGAGAAAATTAATTGTTGCTACATGCTTATGCATAAAAGAGGAGTCCATTATCTGTTATCTATGTTGTCCCGGTATGGATGTCTAAGTTGAGAATAATCAAAAGCGAGAAATCCAATGCGAACCTTCTCCTTAGACCTTTGTACAGGCGGCATAGAGGTACCCCTTTGTGACACTTGGTTAAAACATGTGTATTGCGATGATAATCCCGGTAATCCAAGCTAATTAGGACAAGGTGCGGGCACTATTAGTATACTATGCATGAGGCTTGCAACTTGTAGGATATAATTACATAACTCATATGCTTTATTACTACCGTTGACAAAATTGTTTCTTGTTTTCAAAACCAAAGCTCTAGCACAAATATAGCAATCGATGCTTTCCTCTTTGAAGGACCTTTCTTTTACTTTTATGTTGAGTCAGTTCACCTATCTCTCTCCACCTCAAGAAGCAAACACTTGTGTGAACTGTGCATTGATTCCTACATACTTGCATATTGCACTTGTTATATTACTTTACATTGACAATATCCATGAGATATACATGTTACAAGTTGAAAGCAACCGCTGAAACTTCATCTTCCTTTGTGTTGCTTCAATACCTTTACTTTGAATTATTGCTTTATGAGTTAACTCTTATGCAAGACTTATTGATGCTAGTCTTGAAGTTCTATTCATGAAAAGTCTTTGCTTTATGATTCAATTGTTTACTCATGTCATTTACCATTGTTTCAAATCGTTGCATTCATTACATGTGCTTACAATAGTATTGATTAAGATTATGTTGGTAGCATTGTCACTTAAGAAATTATCTTTGTTATCGTTTACCTACTCGGGACGAGTAGGAACTAAGCTTGGGGATGCTTGATACGTCTCAAACGTATCTATAATTTTTTATGTTCCATGCTACTTTTATGATGATACTCACATGTTTTATACACATTATATGTCATTATTATGCATTTTCCGGCACTAACCTATTAACGAGATGCCGAAGAGCCGATTCTTTGTTTTCTGCTGTTTTTGGTTTCAGAAATCCTAGTAAGGAAATATTCTCGGAATTGGACGAAATCAACGCCCAGGGTCCTATTTTGCCACGAAGCTTCCAGAAGACCGAAGAGTCAACGAAGTGGGGCCACGAGGTGGCCAGGAGGGTAGGCGGCGCGGCCCCACCCTTGGCCGCGCCGACCTGTCTCCTGGGCCCCTCGCGACGCCCCCTGACCTGCCCTTCCGCCTACTTAAATCCTTCGTCGTGATCAAGCTCTTCATGCCACATTATCGATAATTTCTTATGTTCCTACTGTTAAAATTGCTGTCGGTGATCAAACTCTTCATGCCACATTATCGATAATTTCTTTTGTTCCATGCCACATTATTGATGATATCTACATGTTTTATGCATACTTTATGTCATATTTATGCATTTTCCGGCACTAACCTATTAACAAGATGCCGAAGAGCCAGTTGTTGTTTTCTGCTGTTTTTGGTTTCAGAAATCCTAGTAAGGAAATATTCTCGGAATTGGACGAAATCAACGCCCAGGGTCCTATTTTCACACGAAGCTTCCAGAGGACCGGAGGACTCACGAAGTGGGGCCACGAGGCGGCCAGATGATAGGGTGGCGCGGCCTGGCCCCTGGCCGCGCGGCCCTGCCATCTGGGCCCCTCGTGACGCCCCTTTACCTGCCCTTCCGCCTACATATAGTCTTCGTCGCGAAACCCCCAGTACCGAGAGCCACGATACGGAAAACCTTCCAGAGACGCCGCCGCCGCCAATCCCATCTCGGGGGATTCAGGAGATCGCCTCCGGCACCCTGCCGGAGAGGGGAATCATCTCCCGGAGGACTCTTCAAGCCATGGTCGCCTCCGGAGTGATGAGTGAGTAGTTCACCCCTGGACTATGGGTCCATAGCAGTAGCTAGATGGTCGTCTTCTCCTCATGTGCTTCATTGTCGGATCTTGTGAGCTGCCTAACATGATCAAGATCATCTATCTGTAATGCTATATGTTGTGTTTGTTGGGATCCGATGGATAGAGAATACTATGTTATGTTGATTATCAATCTATTACCTATGTGTTGTTTATGATCTTGCATGCTCTCCGTTATTAGTAGAGGCTCTGGCCAAGTTTTTACTCTTAACTCCGAGAGGGAGTATTTATGCTCGATAGTGGGTTCATGCCTCCATTAAATGCAGGACAAGTGATGAAAGTTCTAAGGCTGTGGATGTGCTGTTGCCACTAGGGATAAAACATTGATGCTATGTCCGAGGATGTAGTTATTGATTACATTACGCACCATACTTAATGCAATTGTCTGTTGTTTGCAACTTAATACTGGAAGGGGTTCGGATGATAACCTGAAGGTGGACTTTTTAGGCATAGATGCATGCTGGATAGCGGTCTATGTACTTTGTCGTAATGCCCAATTGAATCTCACCATACTCATCATATCATGTATGTGCATTGTTATGCTCTCTTTATTTGTCAATTGCCCAACTGTAATTTGTTCACCCAACATGCTATTTATCTTATGGGAGAGACACCTCTAGTGAACTGTGGACCCCGGTCCATTCTTTTAATCGAATACAATCTACTGCAATACTTGTTCTACTGTTCTCTGCAAACAATCATCATCCACACTATACATCTAATCCTTTGTTACAGCAAGCCGGTGAGATTGACAACCTCACTGTTTCGTTGTGGCAAAGTACTTTGGTTGTGTTGTGCAGGTTCCACGTTGGCGCCGGAATCCCTGGTGTTGCGCCGCACTACATCTCGCCGCCATCAACCTTCAACGTGCTTCTTGACTCCTACTGGTTCGATAAACCTTGGTTTCTTACTGAGGGAAAACTTGCCGCTGTACGCATCACACCTTCCTCTTGGGGTTCCCAACGGACGAGTGCTTTACCGTCACAAGGAAGCTACTTTGACGCCGTTGCAATACGTCAACTACGTGCAAGCAGCTCTTTTTCTGGCGCCGTTGCCGGGGAGATCAAGACACGCTGCAAGGGGAGTCTCCACATCGCAACCTCTTTACTTTGTTTTTGTCTTGATTTATTTTATTTACTACTTTGTTTGCTGCACTAAATCAAAACACAAAAAAATTAGTTGCTAGTTTTACTTTATTTACTATCTTGTTCGCTATATCAAAAACACAAAAAAATTAGTTACTTGCATTTTATTTAGTTACTTGCATTTTACTTTTGTTACCATGTCTAGTTCTGCACTTGTTACTTCTTCACCTGAAGAATTAGTCTTCACTTTTAAACAAGGGGATGAGGAGAGTTTTAAAGATGCTTGGTCCAGAATTTTTACTTCTTATTGTAAAGCTGAACCTCAAATGACTCTAAGTTTGCTCCTTAGTAACTTTTATTTTGGTCTTATGATTCGCTATAGATATGCCTTGGATGCTTTAGTGGGAGGAGATTTCCTTCATTGCAATGGGGATCAAGCTTTTAATGCCATAAAAAAATTGGTTGCATCACATGATGTAGCTAATAACTTTGATTCAGCCCTTATTAACATTTATAATAGATTAAACACTCTTGAGATAAGTGCATCTCGCTTGAATGACAACTATCGCTATGTTCGTAACCGTCTTGAACAAGTTTTAGTGAACTCTGAACCTTCATTATGGGATCCTACTGTTAAAATTGCTGTCGGTGATCAAACTCTTCATGCCAATTGTGATATTATGTCTGAATTTTGCCTTATGCCTGAGAGTATTCATGAATCTTTGAAACTTTGGGGATTCGTCGAAGGGGGAGAAGGAATAACTCTTATCGATAACTCTGTTATAATCCCTAAGAGAATAGCCGCAGGTGTGCATACAACCATTCTTGGAAGAACAATATCCATTGATTATCTTGTTATTGATGTGCAGGAACAGGACAAATCACACTTGGAAGATCCCTGCTGAAACTATTGGGAGCAGTCATAGATATGGGAGAAGGCACCCTGAAATTCACCTCTACACCAGGGGGAAGACATATATTCCCTAAATCAAAGGGTAAGAAAAATAACAAGAAAGGTAAGGGCAAAGCCCAAGGTAATGTTGATACACCATCTCTTGATAATACTTGATACACACTTTCTGCGCCTAGCTGAAAGGCGTTAAAGAAAAGCGCTTATGGGAGACAACCCATGTTTTTACTACAGTACTTTTGTTTTATATTTGAGTCTTGGAAGTTGTTACTACTGTAGCAACCTCTCCTTATCTTAGTTTTATTGCATTGTTGTGCCAAATAAAGTCTCTAATAGAAGGATGATACTAGATTTGGATTACTGCACAGAAACAGATTTCTTTGCTGTCACGAATCTGGGCCTAATTCTCTGTAGGTAACTCAGAAAATTATGCCAATTTACGTGAGTGATCCTCAGATATGTACGCAACTTTCATTAGTTTTAAGTTTTCTCATCTGAGCAAGTCTGGTGCCTCTTAAAAATTCGTCTTTACGAACTGTTCTGTTTTGACAGATTCTGCCTTTTATTTCGCATTGCTTGTTTTGCCATGCTAGATGGATTTTTCGATTCCATTGACTTTCAGTAGCTTTGTGCAATGTCCAGAAGTGTAAAGAATGATTGTGTCACCTCTGAATATGTAAATTTTGATTGTGCACTAACCCTCTAATGAGTTTGTTTTGAGTTTGGTGTGGAGGAAGTTTTCAAGGATCAAGAGAGGAGAATGATACAACATGATCAAGGAGAGTGAAAGCTCTAAGCTTGGGGATGCCCCGGTGGTTCACCCCTGCATATATCAAGAAGACTCAAGCGTCTAAGCTTGGGGATGCCTTGGGCATCCCCTTCTTCATCGACAACATTATCAGGTTCCTCCCCTGAAACTATATTTTTATTCCATCACATCTTATGTACTTTGCTTGGAGCGTCTGTTGTTTTTGTTTTTGTTTTGTTTGAATAAGATGGATCCTAGCATTCACTGTGTGGGAGTGAGACACGCTCCGCTGTTGCATATGGACAAATATGTCCTTAGGCTTTACTCATAGTATTCATGGCGAAAGTTTCTTCTTCGTTAAATTGTTATATGGTTGGAATTGGAAAATGATACATGTAGTAATTGCTAAAATGTCTTGGATAATGTGATACTTGGCAATTGTTGTGCTCATGTTTAAGCTCTTGCATCATATACTTTGCACCTATTAATGAAGAAATACATAGAGCATGCTAAAATTTGGTTTGCATAATTGGTCTATCTAAGGTCTAGATAATTTCTAGTATTGAGTTTGAACAACAAGGAAGACGGTGTAGTCTTATAATGTTTACAATATGTCTTTTATGTGAGTTTTGCTGCACCACTTCATCCTTGTGTTTGTTTCAAATAAACCTTGCTAGCCTAAACCTTGTATCGAGAGGGAATACTTCTCATGCATCCAAAATCCTTGAGCCAACCACTATGCCATTTGTGTCCACCATACCTACCTACTACATGGTATTTCTCCGCCATTCCAAAGTAAATTGCTTGAGTGCTACCTTTAAAATTTCCATTCTTCACCTTTACAATATATAGCTCATGGGACAAATAGCCTAAAAACTATTGTGGTAGTGAATATGTACTTATGCACTTTATCTCTTATTAAGTTGCTTGTTGTGCGATAACCATGTTCCTGGGGACGCCATCAACTACTCTTTGTTGAATATCATGTGAGTTTCTATGCATGTTCGTCTTGTCTGAAGTAAGGGAGATTTACCACTAAAATGGTTAGAGCATACATAATGTTAGAGAAGAACATTGGGCCGCTAACTAAAGCCATGATCCGTGGTGGAAGTTTCAGTTTTGGACAAATATCCTCAATCTCATATGAGAAAATTAATTGTTGCTACATGCTTATGCATAAAAGAGGTGTCCATTATCTGTTGTCTATGTTGTCTCGGTATGGATGTCTAAGTTGAGAATAATCAATAGCGAGAAATCCGATGCGAGCTTTCTCCTTAGACCTTTGTACAGGCGGCATAGAGGTACCCCTTTGTGACACTTGGTTAAAACATGTGCATTGCGATGATAATCCAGGTAATCCGAGCTAATTAGGACAAGGTGCGGGCACTATTAGTATACTATGCATGAGGCTTGCAACTTGTAGGATATAATTTACATAACACATATGCTTTATTACTACCATTGACAAAATTGTTTCTTGTTTTCAAAACCAAAGCTCTAGCACAAATATAGCAATCGATGCTTTCCTCTTTGAAGGACCTTTCTTTTACTTTTATGTTGAGTCAGTTCACCTATCTCTCTCCACCTCAAGAAGCAAACACTTGTGTGAACTGTGCATTGATTCCTACATACTTGCATATTGCACTTGTTATATTACTTTGCATTGACAACTATCCATGAGATATACATGTTACAAGTTGAAAGCAACAGCTGAAACTTCATCTTCCTTTATGTTGCTTCAATACCTTTACTTTGAATTATTGCTTTATGAGTTAACTCTTATGCAAGACTTATTGATGCTTGTCTTGAAGTACTATTCATGAAAAGTCTTTGCTTTATGATTCATTTGTTTACTCATGTCATTTACCATTGTTTTGATCGCTGCATTCATTACATATGCTTACAATAGTACGATCAAGGTTATGATGGCATGTCACTCCAGAAATTATCTTTGTTATCGTTTACCTGCTCGGGACGAGCAGGAACTAAGCTTGGGGATGCTGATATGTCTCCTACGTATCGATAATTTCTTATGTTCCATGCCACATTATTGATGATATCTACATGTTTTATGCATACTTTATGTCATATTTATGCATTTTCCGGCACTAACCTATTAACAAGATGCCGAAGAGCCAGTTGTTGTTTTCTGCTGTTTTTGGTTTCAGGAATCCTAGTAAGGAAATATTCTCGGAATTGGACGAAATCAACGCCCAGGGTCCTATTTTCACACGAAGCTTCCAGAGGACCGGAGGACTCACGAAGTGGGGCCACGAGGCGGCCAGATGATAGGGCGGCGCGGCCTAGCCCCTGGCCGCGCGGCCCTGCCATCTGGGCCCCTCGTGACGCCCCTTTACCTGCCCTTCCGCCTACATATAGTCTTCGTCGCGAAACCCCCAGTACCGAGAGCCACGATACGGAAAACCTTCCAGAGACGCCGCCGCCGCCAATCCCATCTCGGGGGATTCAGGAGATCGCCTCCGGCACCCTGCCGGAGAGGGGAATCATCTCCCGGAGGACTCTTCACCGCCATGGTCGCCTCCGAAGTGATGAGTGAGTAGTTCACCCCTGGACTATGGGTCCATAGCAGTAGCTAGATGGTCATCTTCTCCTTATGTGCTTCATTGTCGGATCTTGTGAGCTGCCTAACATGATCAAGATCATCTATCTGTAATGCTATATGTTGTGTTTGTTGGGATCCGATGGATAGAGAATACTATGTTATGTTGATTATCAATCTATTACCTATGTGTTGTTTATGATCTTGCATGCTCTCCGTTATTAGTAGAGGCTCTGGCCAAGTTTTTACTCTTAACTCCAAGAGGGAGTATTTATGCTCGATAGTGGGTTCATGCCTCCATTAAATGCAGGACGATGTGAGAAAGTTCTAAGGTTGTGGATGTGCTGTTGCCACTAGGGATAAAACATTGATGCTATGTCCGAGGATGTAGTTATTGATTACATTACGCACCATACTTAATGCAATTGTCTGTTGTTTGCAACTTAATACTGGAAGGGGTTCGGATGATAACCTGAAGGTGGACTTTTTAGGCATAGATGCATGCTGGATAGCGGTCTATGTACTTTGTCGTAATGCCCAATTGAATCTCACCATACTCATCATATCATGTATGTGCATTGTTATGCTCTCTTTATTTGTCAATTGCCCAACTGTAATTTGTTCACCCAACATGCTATTTATCTTATGGGAGAGACACCTCTAGTGAACTGTGGACCCCGGTCCATTCTTTTAATCGAATACAATCTCTTTGCAATACTTGTTCTCTTGTTTTACGCAAACAATCATCATCCACACTATACATCTAATCCTTTGTTACAGCAAGCCGGTGAGATTGACAACCTCACTGTTTCGTTGGGGCAAAGTACTTTGGTTGTGTTGTGCAGGTTCCACGCTGGCGCCGGAATCCCTGGTGTTGCGCCGCACTACATCTCGCCGCCATCAACCTTCAACGTGCTTCTTGACTCCTACTGGTTCGATAAACCTTGGTTTCTTACTGAGGGAAAACTTGCCGCTGTACGCATCACACCTTCCTCTTGGGGTTCCCAACGGACGAGTGCTTTACCGTCACAAGGAAGCTACTTTGACGCCGTTGCAATACGTCAACTACGTGCAAGCACTCATCATACCTTCCTCTTGGGGTTCCCAATGGACGTGTGCTTTACCGTCACAAGGAAGCTACTTTCTGGCGACGTTGCAATCCAACTCCCACGTCAGCAGCTCTTTTTCTGGCGCCGTTGCCGGGGAGATCAAGACACGCTGCAAGGGGAGTCTCCCACTTCCAATCTCTTTACTTTGTTTTTGTTTTGCTTTACTTTGCTTTATTTACTGCTTTGTTTGCTTTCTTATATCAAAAATACAAAAAAATTAGTTACTTGTTTTACTTTATTTATTGGCTTGTTTGCGTTCTCTATATTAAAAACAGAAAAAAAATTAGTTACTTGCATTTACTTTACTTATTTCATCATGTTTCCTCCTAAGTTCACACTGAAAGACATACCGGTAGGACAATGGTCTATCATTGGAAGAGATAATATAGAAGAATTTTTCACTCATGTTAGTATGGTTGAAGATTTTGAAGATAGACACTTGGTAGAACTTGCTCCTACTTATGAAATTGCTGCTGCTTCTTTGATACACATGTTGGAAGCTAAATTTGTTAATCTCAATCCTATAATGCAACATATGTTTCTTACACTAGGTGATATGGAAATAGGAGAAAAGAGTGATTTTGTTTTAGAGGTCCTTCTTAGAGAATTTGGTGGTATAGCTAAAGAAGCTAGAAAAGTTTTTATTAAGTATAAGAGGCTTGGCTTTTATACCGATTTTGCAAAAACACTTGAAAAGATGGACATGGATAGATTAAAGTACACTAATAATGTCAATGGCGAGGGGAAGATTAAAACCTCAATACCTTGTAAGCTCTAAGGAATGTGCGAGGCACTAGAAAAGAATTTTGATTGGATTGTTCCTGAAAATTTGTTTGATGAGAATAGCAAGCCTAAGAGTAATGAAAAAGGAGCCTCTGAAACTTACATAGATAAGATACAATGCATAGGTGAGAAAACTCTAAACCCCGCTGTTGATGCTTCATCTCTTGATAATACTTGATACACACTTTCTGCGCCTAGCTGAAAGGCGTTAAAGAAAAGCGCTTATGGGAGACAACCCATTATTTTACTACAAAATTTTTGTTTTATATTTGAGTCTTGGAAGTTGTTAGTACCGTATCAACCTCTCCTTATCTTTATTTTATTGCATTGTTGTGCCAAGTAAAGTTTTTGATAGTAAAGATGATACTAGATTTGGATTACTGCACAGAAACAGAATTATTACTGTCACGAAATTGAGTCGCCCCGTCTGTAGGTAACTCAGAAAAATATGCCAATTTACGTGCATGATCCTTAGATATGTACGCAACTTTCATTAAATTTGAGCATTTTCATCTGAGGAAGTTAAGTGCCCCATAAAAATTCGTCTTTACGTACTGTTCTGTTTTGACAGATTCTGCCTTTTATTTCGCATTGCCTGTTTTGCTATGTTTGATGGATTTCTTTGTTCCATTAACTTTCAGTAGCTTTGTGCAATGTCCAGAAGTGTTAAGAATGATTATGTCACCTCTGAACATGTGAATTTTTGATTATGCACTAACCCTCTAATGAGTTTGTTTTGAGTTTGGTGTGGAGGAAGTTTTCAAGGATCAAGAGAGGAGGATGATACAATATGATCAAGGAGAGTGAAAACTCTAAGCTTGGGGATGCCCCCGTGGTTCATCCCTGCATATTTCAACAAGACTCAAGCATCTAAGCTTGGGGATGCCCAAGGCATCCCCTTCTTCATCGACAACTTATCAGGTCACCTCTAGTGAAACTATATTTTTATTCCGTCACATCTTATGTGCTTTACTTGGAGCGTCCGTATGTTCTTGTTTTTGTTTTGTTTGAATAAAATTGGATCCTAGCATTCATTGTGTGGGAGAGAGACACGCTCCGCTGTTGCATATGAACACATGTGTTCTTAGCTTTATTCTTAATGTTCTTGGTGAAGGTTGAAACTGCTTCGTTCATTGTTATATGGTTGGAAACAGAAAATGCTACATGTGGTAGTTGGTATAATGTCTTGAATAATCGATACTTGGCAATTGTTGTGCTCATATAGATCATGTTTAAGCTCTTGCATCATGTACTTTGCACCTATTAATGAAGAAATGATGTAGAGCTTGTTGACATTTGGTTTGCATGATTGGTCTCTCTGAAGTCTAGATATTTTCTGGTGAGGGTTTGAACAACAAGGAAGACAGTGTAGAGTCTTATAATGCTTGCAATATGTTCTTATGTAAGTTTTGTTGTACCGGTTCATACTTGTGTTTGCTTCAAACAACCTTGCTAGCCTAAGCCTTGTATTGAGAGGGAATACTTCTCGTGCATCCAAATCCTTGAGCCAAAAACTATGCCACTTGTGTCCACCATACCTACCTACTACATGGTATTTATCTGCCATTTCAAAGTAAATTGCTTGAGTGCTACCTTTAAAATTCCATTCTTTGTCTTTGCAATATATAGATCATGGGAAAAATAGCTTAAAAACTATTGTGGTATTGAATATGTACCTTATGTATCTTATTTCTTAATAAGTTGCTTGTTGAGCGATAACCATGTTCCTGGGGACGCCATCAACTATTACACCTTTGTTGAATATCATGTGAGTTGCTATGCATGTTCGTCTTGTCTGAAGTAAGGGTGATTTATCATGATCAAATGGTTTGAGTATGCATATTGTTAGAGAAGAACATTGGGCCGCTAACTAAAGCCATGATCCATGGTGGAAGTTTCAGTTTGGACAACAATCCTCAATCTCATATGAGAATATTATCTGTTGTTGAATGCTTATGCATTAAAGAGGAGTCCATTATCTGTTGTCTATGTTGTCCCGGTATGGATGTCTAAGTTCAGAATAATCAAAAGCGAGAAATCCAATGCGAACTTTCTCCTTAGACCTTTGTACAGGCGACATAGAGGTACCCCTTTGTGACACTTGGTTGAAACATATGTTATGCAATGATAATCCATGTAAATCCAAGCTAATTAGGACAGGGTGCGGGCACTATTGGTATACTATGCATGAGGCTTGCAACTTATAAGATGTCATATGCATAACACATATGAATTATTACTACCGTTGACAAAATTGTTTCTATGTTTTCAAAATAAAAGCTCTAGCGCAAATATAGCAATCCATGCTTCCCTCTGCGAAGGGACCTTTCTTTTACTTTTATGTTGAGTCAGTTTACCTACTTCCTTCCATCTTAGAAGCAAACACTTGTTTTAACTGTGCATTGATTCATACATACTTGCTTATTTGCATTCATCATATTACTTTGTGTTGACAATTATCCATGAGATATGCATGTTGAAAGTTGAAAACAACTGCTGAAACTTATATCTTCCTTTGTGTTGCTTCAATGCTTTTACTTTGAATTTATTGCTTCATGAGTTAACTCCTATGCAAGTCTTATTGATGCTTGTCTTGAAAGTACTATTCATGAAAAGTCTTCGCTATATGATTCAGTTGATTATTCATTGTCTTTACCATTGCTTCGAATCACTTCATTCATCTCATATGTTTTACAATAGTATTGATCAAGATTATGATGTCACTTCAGAAATTATCTTTGTTATCGTTTACCTACTCGAGGGCGAGTAGGAACTAAGCTTGGGGATGCTTGATACGTCTCAAACGTATCTATAATTTCTTATGTTCCATGCTACTTTATTGATGATACTTACATGTTTTATACACACTTTATGTCATATTTATGCATTTTCCGGCACTAACCTATTGACAAGATGCCGAAGAGCCAGTTGCAGTTTTCTGCTGTTTTTGGTTTCAGAAATCCTACAAAGGAAATATTCTCGGAATTGGACGAAATCAATGCCCAGGGTCTTATTTTTCCACGAAGCTTCCAGAAGACCGAAAGGATTACGAAGTGGGGCGACGAGGCGCCGCCCCGCCAGGGCCGCGCGGCCAAGGGTGGGGCCGCGCCGCCCTGTTGTGTGGGGCCCTCGTGTCGCCCCTAAACCTACCCTTCCGCCTACTTAAAGCCTTCGTCGCGAATACCCCAGTACCGAGAGCCACGATACGGAAAACCTTCCAGAGACGCCGCCGCCGCCAATCCCATCTCGGGGGATTCAGGAGATCGCCTCCGGCACCCTGCCGGAGAGGGGAATCATCTTTCGGAGGACTCTTCATCGCCATGATCGCCTCCGGATCGATGTGTGAGTAGTTCACCCCTGGACTATGGGTCCATAGGAGTAGCTAGATGGTTGTCTTCTCCTCTTGTGCTATCATGTTAGATCTTGTGAGCTGCCTATCATGATCAAGATCATCTATTTGTAATGCTACATGTTGTGTTTGTTGGGATCCGATGAATATGGAATACTATGTCAAGTTGATTATCAATCTATCATATATGTGTTGTTTATGATCTTGCATGCTCTCCGTTGCTAGTAGAGGCTCTGGCCAAGTTGATACTTGTAACTCCAAGAGGGAGTAATTATGCTCGATAGTGGGTTCATGCCTCCATTTAATCTGGGACAGTGACAGAAAGTTCTAAGGTTGTGGATGTGCTGTTGCCACTAGGGATAAAACATCAATGCTTTGTCTAAGGATATTTGTGTTGATTACATTACGCACCGTACTTAATGCAATTGTTTGTTGTTTGCAACTTAATACTGGAAGGGGTGCGGATGCTAACCCGAAGGTGGACTTTTTAGGCATAGATGCATGCTGGATAGCGGTCTATGTACTTTGTCGTAATGCCCGATTGAATCTCACTTTACTCATCATGATATGTATGTGCATTGTTATGCCCTCTCTATTTGTCAATTGCCCAACTGTAATTTGTTCACCCAACATGCTATTTCTTATTGGAGAGACACCACTAGTGAACTATGGACCCCGGTCCAATTCTTTACATCAAATACAATCTACTGCAAACATTGTTCTTTACTGTTCTTTGCATACAAACATCATTTTCCACACCATACGATTAATCCTTTGTTTACAGCAAGCCGGTGAGATTGACACCCTCACTGTTAAGTTGGGGCAAAGTATTTTGATTGTGTTGTGCAGGTTCCATGTTGGCGCCGGAATCCCTGGTGTTGCGCCGCACTACACTCCGTCACCAACAACCTTCACGTGTTCCTTGACTCCTACTGGTTCGATAAACCTTGGTTTCTTACTGAGGGAAAACTTGTTGCTGTACTCATCATACCTTCCTCTTGGGGTTCCCAACGGACGTGTGCTTTACCGTCACAAGGAAGCTACTTTCTGGCGACGTTGCAATCCAACTCCCACGTTAGCAACCCGTAGTTCAGAGATGAACTACTCACGCATCACTTCGGAGTCGGGCATGGCGATGTAGAGGCCTCCGGTGATGATATCTCTCTCCGGCAGGGTGCCGGGAAGAGCTTCAGAACCCTCCTGAGCTAGGGTCGGTGATGGCGGCCGCGATGGAACATTTCATCTATGGAGGCTTGGTATTTAGGTTTTTCCAGAACAAGTGAATAAATAGGCGGAAGGGCGAGGTCGGTGGGTGCCCGAGGGCCCACACCACCCCTAGGCGCGGCCAGGGCCTAGGCCACGCCTAGGCCAGGTGTGGCCGCCTCGTGGCATCTCTTCGTCTCTCCTCCAGATTTCGTTTTTGTTATAGTAAAATATTTGTTTCGTCCAATTCCGAGAATATTTCCTGTACAACTTTTCTTAAATACAAAACAACAGAAAATGGGGAACTGGTACTGTGGCATCTTGTCAATAGGTTAGTTCCGGAAAATGAATAAAAGTGCAATGAAGTGTAAACAAAACATATAGAATGAAATTGGTGTAAAACAAGCATGGAGCATCAAAAATTATAGATACGTTTGCAATGTATCAGCATCCCCAAGCTTAACTCCTGCTCATCCTCGAGTAGGTAAGTGATAAAAAAATAACTTTTGACGTGACATTAAGCCAACACAATCTTGATCAAGTTATTGTAAAAGCATTGTGAGCTGGGATCAAAGTACTCTAAACATAGGCATGATAGATATAATTCTAACAATAGAACTTAGCAACTATGTTACGACATGAGAAGTAACTCAAACAAAAGATCATGAATAACAGTGCACTGAAAGCAACTGTTTGTTTTTTTAGCATGGAGAAAACATAGCAAAGTGGTACTTGATACGTCTCCAACGTATCTATAATTTCTTATGTTCCATGCTAGTTTTATGACAATACCTACATGTTTCATTCACACTTTATAATGTTTTTATGCATTTTCTGGGACTAACCTATTAACAAGATGCCACAGTGCCAGTTCCTGTTTTCTGCTGTTTTTTATTTCAGAAAAGTTAGTTTACAAATATTCTCGGAATTGGACGAAACAAAAGCCCACGGCCCTATTTTTCATGGAGGGTTCCAGAAGACCGAAGAAGAGTCGAGGAAGGCCAGCAGGGGGCCACACCATAGGGCGGCGCGGGGGGCCCACTACCGCGCCGACATGTGGGGAGGGAGCCCCCTGGCTCCCCCGACTCTGCCCCTTCACCTATTTATTCCTTCCTCCGCGAAAACCCTAGCACCGAGAGCCAAAATACCAGAACAGTCCCAGAGATGCCGCCGCCGTCAACCCTAACTCGGGGGTTCAGAAGATCTCCTCCGGCACCCTGCCGGAGAGGGGAATTCATCACTGGAGGGCTCTACATCACCATGCCCGCCTCCGGACTGATGTGTGAGTAGTTCATCCTTGGATTATGGGTCCATGCAGTAGCTAGATGGTTGTCTTCTCCTTTTGTGCCATCATGTTTAGATCTTGTGAGCTGCCTATCATGATCAAGATCATCTTATCGTAATGCTGCATGTTGTGTTTGATGGGATCCGATGAATATGGAATACTATGTCAAGTTGATTATTGATCTATCATATATGTATTGTTTATGATCTTGCATGCTCTCCGTTGCTAGTAGAGGCTCTGGTCAAGTTGATACTTGTAACTCCAAGAGGGAGTATTTATGCTAGATAGTGGGTTCATGTCTCCATTGAATCCGGGGGAGTGACAGCAACCCCTAAGGTTGTGGATGTGCTGTTGCCACTAGGGATAAAACATCAATGCTTTGTCTAAGGATATTTGTATTGTTTACATTACGCACAGTACATGCAATTGTCTATTGTTTGCAACTTAATACTGGAAGGGGTGCGGGTGCTAACCCGAAGGTGGACTTTTTAGGCATAGATGCATGCTGGATGGCGGTCTATGTTCTTTGTCGTAATGCCCTAAGTAAATCTCACAGTAGTCATCATGATATGTATGTGCATTGTTATGCCCTCTCTATTTGTCAATTGCCCAACTGTAATTTGTTTACCCAACATGTTATTTATCTTATTGGAGAGACACCACTAGTGAACTGTGGACCCCGGTCCATTCTTTTACATCTGAAATACAACCTACTGCAATCATTGTTCTCTTTTGTTTTCTGCAAGCAAACGTCATTTTCCACACCATACATTTAATCCTTTGTTTTCAGCAAGCCGATGAGATTGACAACCTCACTGTTAAGTTGGGGCAAAGTAGTTTCATTGTGTTGTACTGGTTCCACGTTGGCACCGGAATCCCTGGTGTTGCGCCGCACTATACTTCTTCACCAACAACCTTCACGTGATCTTCATATCCTACTGCTTTGATAACCTTGGTTTCTTACTGAGGGAAAACTCGCTGCTGTACTCATCATACCTTCCTCTTGGGGTTCCCAACGGACGTGTGCTTTACCGTCACAAACAGCTACTTTTGTGGCGCCGTTGCCGAGGAGATCAAGACACGCTGCAAGGGGAGTCTCTCGCACCAATCTCTTCACTTTGTTTATTGTCTTGCTTTATTTTATTTTTCTGTCTTGTTTGCTTTCTTTATATCAAAAACACAAAAAAAGTAGTTACTTGTTTTACTTTATTTAATTTGGTTTTGCTTTATTTATTTTTATTATTGCTAAAATGAGTACTCCTGAGAACACTAAGTTGTGTGACTTCACTAGCACAAATAATAATGATTTCATATGCACTCCTATTGCTCCACCTGCTTCTACAGCAAAATTTTATGAAATTAAACCTGCTTTACTAAATCTTGTTATGAGAGAGCAATTTTCTGGTGTTAGTACTGATGATGCTGCTGCCCATCTTAATAATTTTGTTGAACTTTGTGAAATGCAAAAGTATAAGAATATAGATGGGGATATTATAAAACTGAAATTGTTTCCTTTCTCCTTGAGAGGAAGAGCTAAAGATTGGTTGCTATCTTTGCCTAAAAATAGTATTGATTCATGGACTAAATGTAAAAATGCTTTCATTGGAAAATATTATCCTCCTGCTAAAATTATATCTTTGACAAGTACCATTATGAACTTTAAGCAATTGGATAATGAACATGTTGCCCAAGCATGGGAGAGAATGAAATCTTTGGTAAAGAATTGCCCTACCCATGGACTAACTACTTGGATGATCATCCAAACCTTTTATGTAGGATTAAATTTTTCTTCAAGGAACCTATTGGATTCAGCTGCTGGAGGTACTTTTATGTCCATCACTTTGGGTGCTGCAACAAAGCTTCTTGATGATATGATGATCAACTACTCTGAATGGCACATTGAAAGGACTCCTCAAGGTAAGAATTTAAATTCTGTTGAAGAAACCTCTTCCTTGAGTGATAAGATTGATGTTATTATGTCTATGCTTGTTAATGGTAAATCTCATGTTGAACCTAATAATGTTCCTTTAACTTCATTGGTTGCTCAAGAAGAGCATGTTGATGTGAACTTCATTAAAAATAATAATTTCAACAACAATGCTTATAGGAATAATTTTGGAAACAACAACTATAGGCCATATCCTTCTAATAGTGGTAGTGGTTATTGTAATTCTTATGGTAATTCTTACAACAATTTGATGCTTGGCAATGTTTCTACTTCTACTACAAAGCGTGCAAAATTGCCTGAAACTGCTGAAACTGTTTGTGGTAAAAGGGCTGAATTTTTTCAAAGTGTTGGGGACAATGGTCCCATTGCTTTAGATCATAATGGTTTTGATTTTGATGATTGTCATATTTCTGAAGTTATTAAGTTTTTGCAAAATCTTGCTAGAAGTCCTAATGCTAGTGCTATAAACTTGGCCTTTACAAAACATATTACAAATGCTCTCATTAAAGATGGGGAAGAGGAATTAAAACTTGAAGCTTCTATCCCTAGGAAGTTGGAAGATGGTTGGGAGCCCATCATTAAAATGAAGGTCGATGATTTTGATTGTAATGCTTTATGTGATCTTGGTGCAAGTATTTCTGTTATGCCTGAGAAACTTTATGATATGCTTGACTTGCCACCTTTGGAATGTTGTTATTTGGATGTTAATCTTGCTGGTAATTCTATAAAGAAACCTTTGGGGAGAATTGACAATGTTCACATTACGGTTAACAATAACCTTTTCCCCGTTGATTTTGTTTTTTTGGATATTGAATGCAATGCATCTTGTCCTATTGTTTTGGGAAGACGCTTTCTTCGGACCGTTGGTGCTATTATTGATATGAAAGAAGGAAATATTAAATATCAATTCCCTCTTAAGAAAGGTATGGAACACTTCCCTAGAAAGAGAATGAAGATGCTTTTTGATTCTTTTATTAGAACAAATTATGATGTTGATGCTTCTTCTCTTGATGTTACTTGATTTTCACTTTCTGCGCCTAGCTGAAAGGCGTTAAAGAAAAGCGCTTATGGGAGACAACCCATTATTTTATTTCTGCAATTTTTGTTTTATTTTTGAGTCAAGGTGCTTGTTACTACTGTAGTAATACCGTTGTATCTTTATTTTCTTTCATTGTTGTGCCAAGTAAAGTCTTTGATAGAAAGTTGATACTAGATTTGGATTTCTGCGGAGAAACAGATTTTTAGCTGTCACGAATTTGAGTTTTTCTCTCTGTAGAAGAATCTAAAAATTCTGAAACAATTCATGAGTAATCCTCAGATATGTACAAAACTTTCATTCAACTAGATCTTTTCCATCTAAGCATGTTAAGTGCCTAAAAAAAAATCGTCTTTACGGACTGTCCTGTTTTTGACAGATTCTGCCTTTTATTTCGCATTGCCTCTTTTACTGTGTTTGAGTGGATTTCTG
Organism: Lolium perenne; assembly: GCF_019359855.2. Lineage (NCBI taxonomy): Eukaryota > Viridiplantae > Streptophyta > Magnoliopsida > Poales > Poaceae > Lolium > Lolium perenne. The sequence continues at coordinate 20,021,560 of NC_067249.2, forward strand.
TAACATCCCAAAATTTTCCTAATTTTGGAATGTTAAAACTAACAAATCAAGTTGATTGAATTGTTTGACTTTGATTGAAATTATGAATGAAAAGAAATTTTGATGACTGTTTGATTTTTTTCAACCTTGCTTTAAAATATGATTTTTATACGAGTGGATTAACATGACTATTTAAATTGTTTGCATTTTTGTTCAGCCACTTGGTTTCTTTAGTTTGAACTAAAGTAATTACCCAGCCATACTAAATGTATAAAGAGAGAGAATAAAATGACATTTCCAATTAAAAGTAAAGTTTTGAAAAACCTTCTGTTCGGTGTTATTTGCATCTAAGTAACATTCTGTATTTTGGGAAAATAAAAGAGAGGTGATAATATGACTTCATCATGATTAATGTTGGATTTACTTTATATTTTAAATCTCATTTAAAAATGAATTATTTTGTATTTCGCGTTTGTTTGAATTTATTGAGTGAGTGAAACTGAAACTCCCATAAATTATAAAAAACTGCACTAGTACCTATATAGCCAAAGTGCATAAATTATTTTTGTATATTTTATTTCAGACGGAAAAGGGATTTCCCTATGCCCAATTTACTTGTTTTGGTTTTAACGATTTAATTGAATAATTATCTCTAAACTTTTTCCTAAATAAAAAAAAACAAAACAAAAACAAATGAAAGAGATGTGCACGTACCTGAGCCAGCCACGCCAAGATACAGCAACTGGCCCTCTCCTTCCGAGTTGAAAAAAAAAACACGCAAGGGCCCCACCAGTCATCTTTCTCCTCTGGTACTAGCTGGTAACGAACAGGGACTCCAAACCAAGCCAGAATCCCAGCGATTTCTCGACGAATTCGTTGAATCCTTGACCCCTACGTCACGAAATCCCTCTATATAAACTCCCGCATCGTCCCCTCTCCGTATTTTCAAAAATCGCAACTCTAGATCACCGAAAATTTGATTTCCGATCTCACCGGAGTTTCGCCGCTTCGAACTTGAACTGGAGGCTCCAGGACCTCCTTGCCTCCACGATTCTCTCTAAACTTCCTAGATCGTCGACCGCACTCTCCTCACCCCTTTTTCCGTCGCACAGGACCACGGGAACGAACAGACGAGGATGTCGGAATTTCGCCGGGCTTCATCGTTTTCAGCCGGAGATACACGCCGTTTGGGACCAGGAGGATCGCCGACGAGGACGGGAAGAAGATCACCACGTCGAGCCGCACCTCGTTGTCACCTTCAGAGTCGGAGGCCACCACGCCGTCGTTGCCATCCACACCGTCGCCGCGTCCTTCGTCCGCCGAGCACCACACCTGGTAACGCACCGCTCTCATACTCGTTCGCAGGAGATACCATGTACGTATCGTTGAACCGGTACAGCCTATCACATATTGGCACATGTGTGCTTTTTTTTTTTTTTTCCACCCGCACGTATGCGCTGATTGATTCGCGTTACAGTTTGTACTAGCTCATGTTAGATTTCAAAAATTCGTAACTTTAAATCTACAACTTTATTTTAGATTATGTTTCTTACTTTGAGTTCAGAATTATAAACTCTATATAATGATATTAATTTTTACAATTATAGATTTTATCAAATCTGTAAGTTAAAATTTGGAATTCAAATCCCGTGTTAGCTACCTTAGATCAGGATTTTCGATTCCACTAATAGCAATGCGTTAGCATTCTTTTTCCCAAACTTTTGAGTGAATCGAATCGCACCGTGCAATGTCGGAGGAGCTACGCTGAAGTCTACCGAGGCCTTTCAAGAACACAGCAGGAGTCGTCATATCTAGATGAGCACGTTCATCGCGACGAGTTCTAAACCGCGAAAACGCTAAATCTTTGAAAAATCATAGTTAAATATTTCTAACTCCATTTTCGTTGATTCTTTTTGCGTTAGTTTCATAATTTTAAGATCTACACTTTGGCGTTGGAATTTAGAATTTATCAATAAATAATATGCCTGTTTGAATTTCGGAAATTTTAACCTTAATTTGAACATATTTGGAGTTATATAAATTCTATCAAATTAATTCTTTTTGCAAATTGATCCTTATGACCATATCTAATATTTGGAACAAACATAACTACTGTAACACGAAATAAATATATAATTTAAAATTGTTTTGCATTTTCTTTGTTTTATATGATTATGTGTTTTATTTGGCTCTTTATTTGCAATGGTTGTTTATTGCGTGTAATTTTTCTATGCGTTAGATTTATTCGGAGTGCGCGAGAAAGTTCACAAGGAAGAAATCATCATGAAATTTTACTAAGGCAAGTTACACCTTTGTTCAAATTTATGTTCCAAGTTTTCTATGCATGTCTTTTTCCTTCAAATGATTAGTATGCATGTGTAGGATGTTTTGGTAGATTTTACTTAAATGTTTTACAAGTTCGCGTGCTATTTTGTAGATTGCCATGAGTAGAAGTATTACTTAGAAATATTTCCACTTTATATCATGGCCATAGGAATCCCTAAATTTTTCTAAGTGCTATGCTTATGCTACGTAAATATCAAAAGGGGTTCGAAACAAGAAAATTTTCTAAGTACTTGAGCTCTGTTTATGAGCGCAACTTTCTCCCAAAATCCTCCTTCAAAATAAAATTAAGTTTTCTTCTGGGCGGAATGGTTTTGACGTGACAACGAGTGTGGAGATTGGTGGAGGACTGCCGCCCAGGATCAAAGAAGTCTGCCATGTTCCAGATGTCAGAAGCTTCCAGTGCAACCACAATACAATATGGGCTCTGTCTTAGCTAAGTACTTAGTGGGAAACCTCGCCTGGGTACCGCCATTGGGAGGAATTTTGGGCACGGGCGGATCCGGAAGGTGGAGGGGCTGCTAAGGAAAAGTTTCGTCGTGACCTCGTCCTGGCCTTAATGAAGATGAAGAATTTTGGCAAAAAGGCTTGGTTGTGAATTGTGGGTAAAGAGCGCAACCTCTCGAGAGTGTTAACCTGATCGATCAGCCGTGTCCACGGTAACAGGACAATTTGAGCATCTGAAGGATGGAGCCTCTGAATGATTTCCTCTCTCTTTTAAAAAGAGTTTTCAAAACCCTATGGCGTGTGTAATATCGTTCATAGGTGGGTTTTGGAGCCTTGGTGTGTAATATCCAAGTGCTCGGGACTTGGTGTGTAATATCTAAGTGTTTGGGACTTGGTGTGTCATATCCAAGTGTTAGGTTGATTTGGACACTTGGTGTGTAATATCCATGTGCTCCACTCGGCCAATATTATTTATCAAAGTTTTGCAAAGTAGGATAAAAGAATTTTTCTCTTTAACTTTGTAAAAATTGGCTTTACGCAAATAAAACTCAAGCCTTCTCTTGTCTGCCTGCATGTAGATTTAGTCAATTTTCTCCTTCTTGGTGTAATTTGCCATACATTCAAAGTATTGACCAAATGTATTTGGTTGCACTCATGTGCAGAATACGAAGGTTGAAGAAAGGTGCGCTAGGATCGCGGGTCTACACTCAATGAGCCTGTGGCGTTGATGGACTCAATTTATCTTAAGTTTTTCGTTGCTTTTATTTGAGCTAGCCTTTGGCTATGTAAGTTGTAATTATTTGTACTCTGGATTATTCGAATCGTGTAATAAAGACTTGTGTTTTACATGATAATTTATCGACTGTGAGTGCTAGCTAATGATCCAGGGACTAGCATGTTTAATCACAGGGACTTTGGATCCTACCAGATCCGGGGTCGTTACAGATGGTATCAGAGCACAAGTTGACTGTAGGACGTGACCTTAGCCTTGGAAAACCTTAGAACTAATAATTTCTAAGTAATTTATAAAATACTCTATTACTTCTTATCTTCTGTCTTAAAAGTTTGAAATGTTTTATATTCTCTTACTTTTCAATATCTTAGTTGACCATTACCCATTTCACCAAAAGACTTCTCAAGATGACATTTATGAAGCATCAACACTACATCAATACTACAAGGTCTTCTCCAAAGGCGTTTTAAATTTGAATGTTCATTAAAGATGTTTCAAAGATTGAAGCTACAAGTGTCGAAGACTACGAAGATCTTGAAGGATAATGAAGAGTATTAAGACTTTCAAAGTCTCTGAAGATCTTGAAGATTCCAAGTGACCTATTAGGAACCAAAACTTGATATACTACGCTACAATCGTTAGATGCGATGATTTACGGTATGTTTGTTTTATGGTTTACTTGACAACAACGAATAAAACTTTTATCCAAATAAGTTTTTATTGGGCTATCCATGTATCTTTCTCTCTTCTAAGTCTATTCTCCCCTATCTTAAACCCTTGGAGGCCAAAATAGAGAAGGACTACAAAACAACAAACACAAAGAAAATGATCTTCTATGCAATTTAAAACTCAGAGAAGTGCACTCAACATGGCGTTCTAAGAAGCAAGCCTTTGAAGTCCAACAAGAAGCAATCATCAAATCAAGGTGGTACCAAGACAACCTCACCTGTTCATCCATATGTGCAAGTCAAGACAACGACATTAAGACATCCTAAAGATAGCAACTATCGAAGAAGTCAAAAAGATAGAGCTACCAACATAAGACGAGGCTTCAGAGTGAAACCATAGAATTTTGGCAACACCAAGGAAGATCCCTTTTAAGGGTGGTAGCAACCTAGTCTATCCCAAACCTTTTCTTTCTAGCCTTCTCGAATCTCGAGGACGAGATTCCTTTTAAGGGTGGTAGTCTGTAACATCCCAAAATTTTCCTAATTTTGGAATGTTAAAACTAACAAATCAAGTTGATTGAATTGTTTGACTTTGATTGAAATTATGAATGAAAAGAAATTTTGATGACTGTTTGATTTTTTTCAACCTTGCTTTAAAATATGATTTTTATACGAGTGGATTAACATGACTATTTAAATTGTTTGCATTTTTGTTCAACCACTTGGTTTCTTTAGTTTGAACTAAAGTAATTACCCAGCCATACTAAATGTATAAAGAGAGGGAATAAAATGACATTTCCAATTAAAAGTAAAGTTTTGAAAAACCTTCTGTTCGGTGTTATTTGCATCTAAGTAACATTCTGTATTTTGGGAAAATAAAAGAGAGGTGATAATATGACTTCATCATGATTAATGTTGGATTTACTTTATATTTTAAATCTCATTTAAAAATGAATTATTTTGTATTTCGCGTTTGTTTGAATTTATTGAGTGAGTGAAACTAAAACTCCCATAAATTATAAAAAACTGCACTAGTACCTATATAGCCAAAGTGCATAAATTGCTTTTGTATATTTTATTTCAGACGGAAAAGGGATTTCCCTATGCCCAATTTACGATTTAATTGAATAATTATCTCTAAACTTTTTCCTAAATAAAAAAAAAACAAAACAAAAACAAATGAAAGAGATGTGCACGTACCTGAGCCAGCCACGCCAAGATACAACAACTGGCCCTCTCCTTCCGAGTTGAAAAAAAAACACGCAAGGGCCCCACCAGTCATCTTTCTCCTCTGGTACTAGCTCGTAACGAACAGGGACTCCAAACCAAGCCAGAATCCCAGCGTCGAGGAAGGCTAGCAGGGGGCCCACACCATAGGGGGGCGCGGGGGGCCCCACTGCCGCGCCGACATGTGGGGAGGGAGCCCCCTGGCTCCCCCGACTCTGCCCCTTCGCCTATTTATTCCTTCGTCCGCGAAAACCCTAGCACCGAGAGCCAAAATACCAGAACAGTTCCAGAGATGCCGCCGCCGTCAACCCTAACTCGGGGGTTCAGAAGATCTCCTCCGGCACCCTACCGGAGAGGGGAATTCATCACCGGAGGGCTCTACATCACCATGCCCGCCTCCGGACTGATGCGTGAGTAGTTCATCCTTGGACTATGGGTCCATAGCAGTAGCTAGATGGTTGTCTTCTCCTTTTGTGCCATCATGTTTAGATCTTGTGAGCTGCGTATCATGATCAAGATCATCTTATTGTAATGCTGCATGTTGTGTTTGATGGGATCCGATGAATATGGAATACTATGTCAAGTTGATTATTGATCTATCATATATGTATTGTTTATGATCTTGCATGCTCTCCGTTGCTAGTAGAGGCTGTGGACAAGTTGATACTTGTAACTCCAAGAGGGAGTATTTATGCTAGATAGTGAGTTCATGTCTCCATTGAATCTGGGGGAGTGACAGCAACCCCTAAGGTTGTGGATGTGTTGTTGCTACTAGGGATAAAACATCAATACTTTTTCTAAGGATATTTGTATTGTTTACATTACGCACAGTACTTAATGCAATTGTCTGTTGTTTGCATCTTAATACTGGAATGGTGCGGATGCTAACCCGAAGGTGGACTTTTTAGGCATAGATGCATGCTGGATGGCGGTCTATGTTCTTTGTCGTAATGCCCTAAGTAAATCTCACAGTAGTCATCATGATATGTATGTGCATTGTTATGCCCTCTCTATTTGTCAATTGCCCAACTATAATTTGTTTACCCAACATGTTATTTATCTTATTGGAGAGACACCACTAGTGAACTATGGACACCGGTCCATTCTTTTACATCTGAAATACAACCTACTGCAATCATTATTCTCTTTTGTTTTCTGCAAGCAAACATCATTTTCCACACCATACATTTAATCCTTTGTTTTCTGCAAGCAAACATCATTTTCCACACCATACGTTTAATCCTTTGTTTTCAGCAACCCGGTGAGATTGACAACCTCACTGTTAAGTTGGGGCAAAGTAGTTTGATTGTGTTGTGCAGGTTCCACGTTGGCACCGGAATCCCTGGTGTTGCGCCGCACTACACTCCTTCACCAACAACCTTCACGTGATCTTCATCTCCTACTAGTTCGATAACTTTGGTTTCTTACTCAGGGAAAACTCGCTGTTGTACTCATCATACCTTCCTCTTGGGGTTCCCAACGGACATGCGCTTTACCGTCACAAGCAGTACTCAGCTTGTCCTTTATGAAAGTAGCAAAACATAAATGCTAGGACACCTTTAAAGTTCGAAGGGTGACTAGATACAAGTAATTTGAGAACAAGCATTAGCATAATCATGAATCAATCAATAATAAATTTTGGACTATGCACATTATACTCAGATTGACAACTATGCTATCTTAATTGGCGCATAAAGTAAGAATATGAAGATTCAACATAAAAGTAAAATAAAAGCCTTGTGCAGAGGGAAGCAAGATTACTAGTGTGCTAGAGCTTTTTATTTTAAATACAATAGAGGTGTTGAAAATATATTTTGAGATGTATGTATGTCTATGTCAACGAATGGCATCAAATGATCTATCATCCTTTCATGTTTAATGGCTTCAAGAGCGGCTCCATAGAGAGAACAATAAACCTCCTCTTCTCCTTTGTTTAAACAAACTAAGTTCATGATATCTCAAGTACATAGTGTTAGGAGATTTAGATTATTGGTTCAATTTATATTTAGTGGGTGGGCACCCGCACCTGCTCTTTTGAAATATTAAGAACTAGCACATTGTGCATGCTAGTCGAAGTGTGAAGCCATAATAAACATGAAAGAGATGTTAAAGCATTCAACACTTCCTCATGAGCTAAAAATAAACACAGAACAAGTAATAATTTTTGAAGGTTTAAAGGTAGCACACAAGCAATTCACTTTGGAGTGGCGGTGAAATACCACATATAGGTAGGTATGGTGGACACAATTGAAAAACTTTGGTTTTTGGGAGTTGGATGCACGAGTAGAGCTCATACTCAGTACAAGTGAAGGCTAACCAAAGACTGGGAGCGACCAACTAAAAGAGCAATAATGGCCATAATCATGCATAGCGACAAAACATTATCAATCAAAGCATAATGTGATATTACAAGTCAGAAACTAAATGATTGTAGAGGCTTTAGTTGACTGTTTATAGTTATAACATGGTATAAGCATGTGCCAAGTCAACCCAATAAAGCATCAAAGGAGAATCCCACAATATTATGCTTTTATGATGGAAACAACACATGATTCTTTCAAGGGAACATTATGCACTCTGAGATATTTGAGACAAGTCATGCTACAACAATAACTACTAAGCATATGATAAGAATATCATCCAACATGACATGCCATAGTCTATACCACAGTCTAGACAAGCTTCCTTTTGCATCACTATAGACATGAAACATTTTACTCGTCTCCAACACCAATCAACTTATTAAAATAGCTCTCAGAGATGAAAAACAATATGGACCAGAGAGCTAATCATGCATAGTAAAGAATACTAATAAGCTCTGAACAAAATTCGAATGAAAGAACACGAGCTAAACGCGGTAGCAAAAGAGAACACTCGCAGAACAATAGGAGTGAAAACTAGAGTGTTCTATGCAATTAAAACGGAGTGTGTCATTCTCCAAAACAAATATGCTGGGATCCAACCATATGCTACAGCAAACAAACCAAAAAAATATAAAAACAAAAATAAAGTCGCTCCAAGAACAACACATAGCATATGAAGCAATAAAAATATAGTGTCTAGAAAGATGACCTGATACTTTGTTGATGAAGATACGCTTGTACCTTTTGGATATTTCTTGGGGTGACATGGGCATCCCCAAGCTTGATCTTTTGACAATACTTCATCTTATTACATCATTCTTCTCTCCCTACACTTGAAAACTTCCTTCATACAAAACTCCACACAATTCTCATTAGCAGCATTAGTGCAATCAAAATAACAAATCCACTTGGGTTCAGTTCTAACATATGTCAAACATGCATTAAAACATTAGGTAGCGTAGAAACTTCTTCAAAAATCTCTTTCTCTCAAAAGAACTCAAAAAGATAGAGATTAAGAGGCAAATGTAAATAGTGGCAGAAATCTGTCAAAACAGAACAACATGTGAAGATCAATATTTTCAAAAATCCTCTCTTACTCAAATCGAAAAGTGCAAAACTAAGTAAAGTTAGATAATAACCCGGGGCATATGCTAAAAAATTATTAGCTCAAAGTTACGTGATAGCTGGGAATACGATTTTTTTTACAGCACAGAATCTGTTTCAGGACAACAACTTCCTCAAATCTTACTTTCTTCCTATTAGAGGCTATTCTTGGTACAAAAATGAAATAAAAATGATAAGGAGAGGTTATTACAGAGGTAATAACTTCCAAGACTCAACAAAAGAAAAAATACAGAAATAAAACATGGGATATCTCCCAAGAGTGTTTTTCTTTAACGCCTTTCAGCTAGCTAGGCGCAGAAAAAAGAGCTCGCATCAAGTATTTTCAAGTGAAGAAGCATCAACAACATAACTCGTCCTAATAATAGAATCAAAAGGTGACTTATTTATTTTTCTAGGGAAGTGTTACATACCCCTTTCTTGAGTGGGAATTGATATTTAATAATCACATCTCTCATATCAATAGCAGCACCAACACTTATAAGAAAAGATCTTCCCAAAATAATAGGACAAGAAGCATTGCATTCAATATCCAAAACAACAAAATCAACGGGGATAAAGTTATTATTAACCATAATAAGAACATTATTAACTCTCCCCAAAGGTTTCTTCTTAGCAATATCAGCAATATGAACATCCAAATAACATTGTTCCAACGGTGGCAAATCAAGCATATCATAGATTTTTCTTGGCATAACAGAAATGCACACACCAAGATGAGAGAGACGAGTGAGTGAGCGAGCGAGGTGGGCCGCTTCGGCGCCACCGACCCGTTATGGGACACGCCTTAGTGGGTTGTCCCATGGGCTTTAGTTAATGGGCTGGCCCAATAGGGGCCAGGGGGTATTCTGGTCATTTCACAATTAAGAAAATAGCCAGAATTTCACCAATTTTTAGTAAATAAAATAAAACTCTAAAAATCCATTAAAAATTGGATTTGTGAATGAAAATTATTCTTAACAAGAATAAAATATGTAATAGAATTTAAGAAACAAATTCAAATTTATGAATTTGATGAATTTAAAATAAAAACTTGGAATTTCAAACTATTATTTCCTTGTATTTAAAAATCAAGGAAAAATCTCAAATAAGTTCAAATACTTATTTTCAAACATTTCAAAAGGAAATTCTATTATTCCAAGTCATTTCTATTTGAAAAAGGTATTTTTCCAAAGGAAAATACTTTATTCCTTTTTATTCCAAAAATATAGAGGCAACTCTATTATTTCAAATCATTTTTGGAATGAATAATGAATCACCAAGGTAAAGTAGCTTTACTTTGAATCATTTTACTTTATGAGAATTAAAGTGGTTTACACATTAAAGCAATTGCAAGTTAGTGCCAAAGGCATAAATCTTAACTAAACCCTAAATTGTAATAACTCATTGGGGTAAAGGGATTCCATCTAAAATAATACATTCATGAATGCATTATTTGGATTTTATAACATTGTCCTTACCGGACAATGATGCTTCTTACAGAACCCGAGGTCCAGGTTCCATCAACTGCATTGAACTGCACTATCTCGCAGTCCACAGGCAAGTTCACCCTTGCTCATGTCAACTTGAGTATTTTCTATTACTTTAATGCAAAGCTATATACTTATCATTCCTGCATCGCAAATAAAATGTTACTTTCCAACTATGAATATGACTATGTGGCTGGCAATGGAACCATGGTATGTGTTGATATGGTGGAGGTTCCATTGCATGGGTTATATTAACCTAGGATTAATTACCAATGCCGTCCAGTGATTCTAGCGCCGTACAAACCGCGTTAACCATGATATCTATAATGGCTCTAGGGAAGCCAGCCGTATCTTTTCCCTCCTGCACGCCAACGGACTGGTAGAGCTGCGGGGTGTTGGAGGCACTGCCGTAGGTTGGGATAGCCTTTTAAATCCCCATCCATATGTGATGTTAAGCTCTACGATCTATGATGGATTGTCCAAAGTACACCGTGAGTAAAGCCGTATTATCGGGAGAAGTCTACTGGGGGTGTACGGGTGGACAAAAGGGTGGGTTTGCAGGGTCGCGGAGAAGGCGGTGTGGGCTTGGATTTTCATACCTGGCCTCACACCAAAGGAAGTGTGAACGGGGGCAAGTCCTTGCGGGTGGAAAAAAGGGTGGGATCTCTTGTGGGAAAAGTAACGCACCTCTGCAGAGTGTATCAAATTGTGGCTGTCACTCCTTGTTCCGGGAAGGGAACTGCGAACGCGACAGGAAAGAAACTCCACAAAGTTCTGGTCAACCTGTGAAGACTGACGGGCATAGTTTTCATAATAAAAGCAACCTTTTAAAGAGATGATTTCAAAACATGCATTGACCTGCGATTTGCTGATCAATGGTCGTAGCTAGTGCATCAAACACCTTTTACTCTTTTAGAACTTGCTGAGTACCTCTGTACTCACTTTCTTTCGACACCCTTGCTAGACTGTGATCCTGAAGTGGAGGCTATCAACGATGGAGCACCAGAAGGAAGCTACGAGCTGGTCTACGAGGAACCTGATCTTACCGGCGGAGTTGAAGGAGTAGACTATGGGATAGTCTACGGACCCGATGACACGGAGGTGGAGGAGTAGTGATATACCCTAGCATCATAGAGCCGAGCAACGTAGAACTTACCTAAATAAGTTGTTGAACTCTCTTTTATATATGGTTATGAGTTGTAATCGTACTTAAGTAGTATCTTAGGGTGTTCTCATAGGACCTGTGAGAATACCAACTTGTTAAGACAATGTTTGTAATAATATATGGAGTGTTATGACCTGCAATGTTTCTGTTGTACCACTCTGAGGGATATGGCAATTGTGAAGAAGTCCCTTCACAAAGATCATATCAACGACTTGTATACTACAACATGCAGTGGTATGCTAGGTCACCGCAGTTTCTCTGTAAAAAGAACCCTAGAGTTGGCCGTCGCGGTCTTCACCAGAGTCGTCGCTGTGGTAGAGCATGCGGCAACATGAGTCATCATACACACTGACGCTCATGTCGTCGTCGCCTTTGTAGGGACATAGCAGCATGCATCCGACCTCGAGACTGTGAGCGCGGGCAAACTTCTTGAAGACAGCGTCGAGGTACATCCTACCTTCCCCGTCAAACAGCACCTCGACGGGCCATAAACACTCGATAGTTGTCTTCCCGCAGGTTGACGAAGTCCGGCTCCCGGACGGTGAGAAACTCCGCGAACTTATCCGGGAGTTTCTTTCGCGGAGGGGGTCCTCGGTGATGTGGACGACAAACTCAAAGTGCATGGCGAGCGTGCAGATCCAGCATGGCCACCCCTGCCCGGCCTCGGCGGCCGCGTCCTCGGCAACTACGACCCGCCATGGCGCGCGTGGGAAGAAGGTGGATGGAGAGAAGATGGATGTCGACTAGGGTTGGGGATTTGGGAGATAGCTAGGGTTTGTGTGCCGAAATGGATGCCTCCAGCGTCCTATTTTATACACCGAGATAACCGCGGGGTCGGTGGTGCGCACTAAGAAGGGTACTCATTGCTAGGTTGGGAAAGGATGTGGAAGAGACGACATCCGTTGGTACCGCCGGGCCACGCAGAAGACGAAGTAGACACGATCGCTGCCTGAGGCAGAGGGGAGCGGTCACACTATTCTGCGTCCACACAGCTCATTTTTAACCTAAATTTAGACCACATTACATCCCTCCTCAGAGCTCAGACATATCAATCTTTTTGCTTCGGGCCGGTGGGCTGCTGAAATGAGTTGGAGACCCATTTATCCACTAAGCGGCAGTCCGCTTAAAATGCTCTAACCAAGACAAAGAAACCCAGCCGTGTCTTGTCTCATCCTCAGTTGCCATTGCAGCCTAGGCGCGCACCAGGTCCATACACCACTCACGGATCCCCACCAGCGCCGCACCACCTGGTCCTGGTGGACCACGCGCACCTCATGGACGAAGCATCCACCCTAACCCTACACCCACCCCCTCCTAACCACGGTCAAAACCCGAGTTAACTCCATACATATCCAGAAACGCCTCACGGCCACACACCCACGCCCCATGACACTTGGGCCCTACCTTTTCCCACCCGAACACACCCGGTGAAAAAAGGCCATCCGGTGCTCGAACCCAACCCTTGACCTAACCACGGTTCCCGCCTATTTAACCCCACCTCAACCCCCTTCCCAGATCTCAGAGCCCGCAGCGAGAGGAAAAAAAAAAATCTCCCAGATCAATCACCAGACGCAGCAACCCTCCCTCCGATTCCGGCGAGATGGGCAACCCCAAGGTCTTCTTCGACGTGACGATCGGCGGCGCCCCGGCGGGCCGCATCGTGATGGAGCTGTACGCCGACGTGGTGCCCAACACCGCGGAGAACTTCCGCGCGCTCTGCACGGGCGAGAAGGGCGTCGGCAAGATGGGCAAGCCGCTGCACTACAAGGGCAGCAAGTTCCACCGCGTCATCCCGGGCTTCATGTGCCAGGGCGGCGACTTCACCGCCGGGAACGGCACCGGCGGCGAGTCCATCTACGGCGCCAAGTTCAAGGACGAGAACTTCGTCAAGAAGCACACCGGCCCCGGCGTCCTCTCCATGGCCAACGCCGGCCCCGGCACCAACGGCTCCCAGTTCTTCCTCTGCACCGCCAAGACCGCCTGGCTCGACGGCAAGCACGTCGTCTTCGGACAGGTCTGCGACGGCATGGACGTCGTCCAGGCCATCGAGAAGGTCGGATCCCAGAGCGGCAACTGCTCCAAGCCCGTCGTCATCGCCGACTGCGGCCAGCTCTAGATCTGATCTGATCTGGTTGCTGCGCTTCGTGCCGTCCGTGGAATCGTCATTAGGCTGTTGGATCTCTCGTGATATCCGGCGTGGCCGCTGTATCTTTCTTTCCCTGTTACCATCTTAGCGTTTCACCGCTTGAGTTCTCCGAACAAATCATTGAATAAACGGCGCTTAGTTTATCAGATTACATCTGTTTTGTTTCCTTCATCTTTTGCTTGGGATGCGTGAGGTTTTGGCCCCAGTTTCTTCTGTTTTTCGTCTCTACTATATATCCGATCTGACGCCGGGAACTGCTGGAGCCTGATCTAGATTGGCAGCTTAGAATAACAACTGACGATTCAAATTGTTTCATGCGCGTGCCGGAGATTAAGATCTGAAATAATACTGCTGATCATCTGTGATGTTGTGTTGCATCTGAGATATGTTGCAAAATTAAGGTGTCACCACTGTGACAATCCATTTGGATCTGTGTATTATACTCTTATTTTCTCTGAGCAAATGATTGAATATAGGGGCGCTTTGTTTATGATTGAATAGTACTCATCGTCTGTAATATCTGTTTGTGTCGTTCATCTTTTGTTCCCCAGTTTTCTCTGTTTTTGGCCTATCCGATCTGACGCTCGGAAGTACTGAAACGAAAACAGATTAGCATCCTAGAATAACAACTGACGATTCACAAAAATGGTTCATGCGTGCGTGCCTTGAGATCCGAATGATAGCGATCAGCTGGACCAAAAATCCGTTTCAGGCGCGTTCCCCAGAGCCTAAAGCCGAATTTTGTCCGGCGCGTCCCAATACGTCCCGCCGGACACAACGAAAAGCGAGGCGGGCTCCCACATATCGGCGACTATTTGCATAAACCGTTGGTTCGCGCCTTTTTTCTCGTCGCTCCTTCCTTCCCGCGCATTCCACCCTCCGTCGCTGCTGGATTTCCTCGCCATGCACGCAGAGATCCGTGACAACAATGTTCATGATCAACCTTAAGCTGATCTCGTTGAGCATTTGTGGAGGATCAAAGGAAATACCGTGGCACCTTGATCTAGCATCTAGCCCTATTTATTATATTTGTTTAGTTGTTTTATTGTTTATTGTATTTTAATTTGAAAAGAATCCTCACAAACATTTTTATTCATATGCTACATTTGATAAATGGTTCTGTGTTAAAAAAAAAGTATTTTTAATTTTAGGGGCGGCATTTGGGGGACACGGCTGGGAAGTGATGTCCCCAAAACGCGGCACGAACAAACACGTCCCCCAAACGCTCAATCCGACGAGGTTTGGGGGACGCGACTGGAGATGCTCTAATGCGGGAATCATGTAGAAGTATGACCCGTCCATCCAGATATACATTTTATATATCTTATTAAGAGTGCAAAAAACACTCTTAACTGTTGTCCAAGCAAGATCAAAAGAGCCATAGGACGAGTTTGGATCCTCGGAGTGGCTTCCAGCACGTGGAGAAGAAATCGGCTCATTTGAGTGCAACATGCCCTGGCCTTCCGCGTTAACTTCCTGCTCTACTTCCTTCATCGCCTAAAAACCACTATCTCACGTCCGCCCACCATGGCCGAGTTCCTCCACCCCACACCCCACATCTGCTATGGAAGCCCCTCGTCGTGGGCAAGCAGTCCGCCACAGGAGCATTGGGCAGCGAACTAGATCCAAAGGTTGGGTACGACAAGGGACTTCAATTTTGCAAAGGATGTGAGAGCACCGTCGCCGGTCAATTGGTGGCACGCGTGACAAGGACCACGAGAATGGCGAACCCATCGTAGGGCGGGCGGCCGCAGGGGAGGCGTCGATAGTCATTGGGCCAACCATTGGCGAGTTGGCGGGGATTTTTTTCGTCAGCGGCACCACCCCCATTACTATCGTGACGGCTTTCGTCCGGCGGCCTAGCCGGCTAGAGACGACGGGGGAGAGGAGGCCAGTCTCGTATGTATAGCTGTAGTAGTAGTAGTAGTAGTAGTAGCGTTAGGGGTAGATTGGTTCTAGCATTACGCTTTACCGATGTGGAGAATAGCGAGATGCCCATTGGTATCTGAATGGCGTGCGAGCTGCTTATGGTGGTTTTTGGCTGTGGTGTGGCTCCTTGTGGTGCTCCGATCGAGGGAGCCGGAGTCGGGTGGCGGCGCGGCCGCTGCATCACTGTTAGTAAAGCTCGGATGTGGCTATTTAGATCGAGGCGGAGCGGTCGATTTGCTATCTCTTTGAGGCTACAGTGGTGGTGGATAAAAAGAGGAGTGTCGATCTGTTGCCATTCTCGGAGCGGGTAGAGTTGGAGACTTCGTCTATCTCTTGGAGCACATCCTCGGTGGCCGTCCGATGGTTGAGGCTAGCCCGCTGCCGATTATGATGGCATGGTGCCAATTCGGAGGCCCTTTATCAGCTTCGATGCGGCATTCCTCCCCAATACCATCCCAAATGGCGTAATATCAAAAAATGGTGTCGGTGCCCGTGATCTAAAGCTTCATAGTTGGTTTAGAAGAGGGACTTGATGAATTTTTTCATTTTTACTAGTACATGGTCTTGTGTATAAAGTTTGACGATTGTTGTATTTGCTTTAGGGCCCTCTATCTTGTTGGTATTGCCAACTCTGAAGATTAATGCATTTTTTGGTCTTTCTAGGCCCATCCCTTTTTTTAAAAACGCTATATGCCAGCATAAACAGGAAAACCGTAGAACAGCCCTGGAGGTTCTAGAGCAACCGATCGCGGCCGTCGAAATTGTATTGCACGGTAGCGATGAGGCCTGGTTGCACGGACCGGGCCTTTCCGGCACGGGCCAGTTGCACATGCGGTCTGCGTGCGTTCCCCGCAACCCGGCCAGAATCCCTATCCCACTGGCGCACGGCATATCCCTTCCCACGCCGCCGCGTCCGTAGTCTCTCGTCCGCTCGTTTCCACCGCACTCCCTTCGCTGCACCGAGTCCATGCGCCGCACGTAGATCCTCCCGCCCGGCCGCACCCGCCGGTGCTTGTGGACCGCGCGTAGCTCAAAAGATATATGCGCCCTAAGGGCATCTCCAGCGCGGGTACGCAAAACGTCCGCGTGCGTCCGTTTGGGTAAAAACCTGTCCCAACGCGCTGTCCCAAATGCAAAACGGACGGTCCACGAAGTCCGGCACGACCCAAACCTCCACCAAATTTGCGCGACTTTTGGGGCGAGCCGGACGAGCGTGGACGTCCTTTTCATCCGCGTATGTCCGTTCGTGGTCCATTTGTCAGTGATACAAAAAAAGCAGACATATCTTCTCTCTCCCTGCTTCCTCTCTGACTGCTTTTCCCATGGATACCTTCATCCTCCCCGTCGGATTGGAGCTCGCCTAGCTCCGTTCCGCCGTCGACCTCCGCTGGAGACTCCCGGCGCCGCCACCTCCTTTTTTTTTCATCCCAGCTAGAAGTCGCCGGAGCCAAAATGAGCACCGCGGGCCTCGACGCCGCCGAGCAAGATGAAGATGGGGCGGAGTTCGCCGGAGCGGGACGGGGGCGGAGGTCGCCATGCGTGCCTCGCAGCGACGCAACGGGGGCGGAGCTTGCCCTCACTTTCCCGCACAGAGGCGCGACGACGCCGGCGGCGCCTTGCATTCGAGCCAGGAGCGGCCGCGCGCCACGGCCGAGCCCAAGACGGCAGCCGCGCCACGGCCGAGCCCAAGACGGCAGGCGCCGCTCTGCCAGACGCCCGCGCCATGGCCGGGGGTGCCGCTCCGCCCGGCTCGCGGCCGGCAAGGGGGCCACGCCCGCGTCGGCAAGGAACGGGCCGGCGCACAGGGCCGCGCCCGCGTCGGCAAGGGGGCCGCGCCCGCGTCGGCGAGGACCGGGGCCGGTGCACAGGGCCGTGCCCGCGTCGGCAAGGGGGCCGCGCCCGCGTCGGCGAGGAACGGGGCCGGTGCACAGGGCCGCGCCGCGTCGGCAAGGGGCCGCGCCCGCGGCAGGGCGGCGCGCGAACGAGGCGTCGGGGACGCGCGACATGGACCGGCGCGGCTTCGCGGCGGGCGGGCGGCGCGAGGCGACCAGCGGCCGGCGACTGCGGGGCGCCATGCTCGCTGCCGCCCGGGGAGCCGTGCTCTGCCTGCCCGTCTTGGTCGCCACGACGCCGACCTCGCCTCCATCCGGCCGCCGTGCTCTGCCTGCCCGTCTTGGTCGCCACGACGCCGGCCTCGCCTCCATCCGGCCGCAAGCTCTGCCTGCCCGTCTTGGTCGCCACGACGCCGGCCTCGCCTCCATCCGACTGCCGCAGAGCTGTGGCGGGCGCAAGCACAGGCTCGGTTGACGACGGCCATGGCAGGAGGAGCTTGCGGGAGCTCGCCGTCGTGCGCCTCGAAGTAGTACTAGTATGGGCAAAATTTGGGTATCTGCATGCGTTGGGGAACCAAAAAAATCCACGGACACATTGTCTATCCGCATGTCCGGAGGTCGACCCAAACGGTCTAAATCGGACGTCCGTTTGGGTCGTTAGGTTGGAGATGCCCTAACCCTAGTCCCGACCAAACCGCCCCATCCCTAACCATGGTCACGACCCGAGTTACCGCCACTACGATCCAAGAAAATGGCACACGTACCTGACAGGCTGCTGCTGTGGGCCCACCCCCTGCAGGCCACCGTACCTGACAGGCATCCACGGGGCCCACCTGTCATCCAGCCTTGTGCAGGAAACGGTCACGTGCTTCTCGTGGCTTCCGGAGCCCAACCCTAGACCTAACCACGGTTCGCCCAACCCCACCGCCTAACCTCCCCGGTTAACCCCTGCCACCCACGATACCGCCACGCGTCCCAATCGAACGGCCGGCAGCGCCTATTTAACCGCACCTCGCTGTCCCATCCCAGATCGCCGAGCTCCGAACCCAAAGGAAATTCCCAACAGAAATCCCAATCCCCAAAACCCTAGCCTCCACCACCACCACCGATCCCGGCGACGATGGCGAACCCGCGGGTCTTCTTCGACATGACGGTCGGCGGCGCCCCGGCGGGCCGCATCGTGATGGAGCTGTACGCGGACACGGTCCCGCGCACCGCCGAGAACTTCCGCGCGCTCTGCACGGGCGAGAAGGGCGTGGGCAAGCAGGGCAAGCCGCTGCACTTCAAGGGCAGCGCCTTCCACCGCGTCATCCCCGACTTCATGTGCCAGGGCGGCGACTTCACCAAGGGCAACGGCACCGGCGGCGAGTCCATCTACGGCGAGAAGTTCGCCGACGAGAAGTTCGCGCGCAAGCACACGGGCCCCGGGGTGCTCTCCATGGCCAACGCCGGGCCCAACACCAACGGGTCCCAGTTCTTCATCTGCACCGTCGCCTGCGCCTGGCTCGACGGCAAGCACGTCGTCTTCGGCCAGGTCGTCGACGGCATGGACGTCGTCAAGGCCATCGAGAAGGTGGGCTCGCGCAGCGGTACCACCTCCAAGCCCGTCGTCATCGCCGACTGCGGACAGCTCTAGATCTGATGCCGTCCGGCCTGCAATTCGTACAACATTAATTTGTCGTCGAGTCTCCCTGTGTCTTCGTGTCGTCGTGCTGAAATAAGATCCGTCTCGTGTCGTGTCTCGCTTGTGTCCGTCCGATGAGATAGATCTCCATGGTTGGTTTAGGATGGTTTCAGGTGAACTCTGTCGTGTCGCTGCTAGATCTGCTGCTATGTTACCCTTTCTATGACTAGTATGAGAATGAATCAATCAATGAATTTTCGCTATGGTGAATCATCTGTTAAGTTACTGTAGGATTTATCTGTCTGTCTTATTCATGTTTTGTTTGATGCGCCTGGCTCCACCGTGTTGGAATGCCTTGAGGTTTCTTATCCACTCGTTTTCTGTGTAATTTTGGCGTTTCCGATCTGGCGTGCGCGAGCAACTTAAACTATTCTGAATGTTTATATTATCAGACATATCTTTTCTTTATTCAAATCGATTTCATAATCAGAAGTGGTACCTTCTGAATTTGAAGGAAGAGCAGTTACATAAGAACATGACTAGATACGATTGGTGGGAATTACTATGCAATTACTCCGTACAATTATCCAATTTGCACGGCTATTACGTTGAAAAGGGCAATGGTATTGTGTTGATGCGACCTGATGTAACGTGATGCACGGCTGTGCTTTATCATAGCAGCAGTAATATACTGTGGATGTTTTTTTGGTCTTACAGTATCGAGTGCGTGAGGTTAACATCTCGCATAGATCTGCAGAAGTGACATATGCGCCGTGATCGTTCCAGCTATTTTTTTCTCTCTCTTTTATTTGAATGCTTTGATTGTTTGCTTGGGAATCCAACATACTCGTGGGGAAGGAACTTTCCCCTCTTTCCAGGCGGCCATTAAAAAGAAAGCTGGAATTTGTGCAAATACACACAGGATGATTTTCAGGAAACAATGACTCTATCTTCCTGAGATCGATCGGAATTGTTTCCACCTTTTTGAAAGTAAAGTTCTCATTACACTGCCTAAAAAAAGGAGTGCCAGATTTATTCCCTTCCATTAGCTGATGTGCCGAACCTGTTCATTCCCTCCTAACTCAACCAAAGAAATATTCCAAGAAAAGGCCCAACGAATTTGTGTGCAAGTAAAGCAAACGCGTTCCAGTATCCATCGAACATATTTTCCTAGCATGCAAAAATTACTCTGCCACCGTAATCTGACAGAAATTATTTCCCCTAGCACCGCAATATATGACGAAAATTATTTCCCCTACGGATGGAAACAACTGTTTGCCAGTAATAAGTGCATCTCCAGTAGAGAATAAAAAGAGCGGCTGTGCTTATTATCTTTACTCGCCCCTCTTAGGGCATCTACAACGCAGCCTCCTATTTAGAGGCGCTAGGATTTTTTCCATCGTCCATGGCAGTTGAGGCATGAAATCCCAGCTCATGGGCGCTTATTTACTAGAGTCGATGCAAATAGTTGCGCCGGGTGCTTAATTGGTTTCTGGCTTGGCGCGTGAAAGGCGGAAGGAGTCCGTTGGAGCAAAATAAGCGGTCTGCGTTGGAACTCTCGCGGTCTGCGTTGGAACTCTCGGCTCTTAGGCAGAGACTGGGATTAATAGCCGGACTTTTCTTCAGTTAAGCGCCTAAACAAGCGCTTACCATTGAAGATGCCCTTAGGGCATGTATAACACGGGCTCTTAGCCCAGGCGCTAGGATAGATTTCCCTGCAGTTACGCCTAAATCGCATCCAAGCCCAGGAACTTCACTTGCGTTGACCCAAATCAAAGCGTCGAGCGCTAGGACTCTATTTAGCTATGTGATTAGCGCGCGTCCCTCAGGCTAGCGACCAAACTAAGCGCCCGACGATGGGAATTGAGACGCTTAGCGACAATTAGATTTCTTTGTGTTTATTTTTATGCACCTAAGCGCCTGCATAAGCATCTACCATTGTAGATGCCCTTACATCCCAGTAATATACTCCTTAGTTTAGTTTTCTCCTAGCACTACTACCAGCGCCGGTCCTGAGATTTTGAGGGCCCTGGGCGAGAATAAAATTTCGGGCCTTAATATAGACACCACGATAGCAATAATGAATATATACGTAAAAAACGTTTTGCAAATAACATTTAAATACATCTAAACACAATAGCATATCTACTAATTTATATATATTACCTTAAAATTTTCTTGTAGCCACCTCTTTTGCTCTTTTCCTTTTAGTGTGACCAGATGGACCCTTTCTCAACGAAGACTATTCGACGAACTGACCATAAAAAATTCAGAATTAGAGGAAAATTATTTGGAAATAAAAGAGTGTGTTACATGAGCAGTCATGAACGGTTATCGATAGCGGACGGCAATGGGATCGCTGATCAGTGCGGGCAGCCGACAGTGTTGTGCGCGGTGCACCGCTCGCTACGTCTATGGGGTGATTAATGCGAGAGATGATCTTCATGAGATCGATCGGAAGATCGCTGATCGGTTCTGGCGTTATTATTTAGACTTTTAGTCTAGCACGTTCGCGTCAAGGTTCTCTGGTCAGGCCACATGCTTTTTCTTTCAGCTAAACATATTTAGATAGGCTCGTATATATACATGTATATATATCTAGGATTGGGCCCCCAGATTTTTGGGGCCCTGGGCGACCGCACACCCTGCCCACCCATCAGGGCCGGCCCTGACTACTACTCACAAGGAGTATTGTGGATGCTTTTTTAGTCTGAGATTGAAATACCGATCTCGCGTAAATTTGCAGAAGTGAGATATCTCTTAACTTTGTGAGTAGTAGTGCTAGGATGGACATGGTGTTTTGGCTCATAGGTCTAAATGCACCTGTTAAGAAAACTGCATTTTAAGTTTATTTTAAAATGTTAAAATATTATGAAAAAAATCCAGGATGTACATTTAGACACTCTATGTTCACTCACAAAAATTTGTTGAAAAAAGATATTTTGTGTGGCGTGAAAAGATATTTTGAGTCGCCGAAAATTGTCTTTTTACATAGCTAGTAAAAAATGTCACTTCTTTGCGAAACTTAGTGTGTGAACATAGAATGTTAAGATGTACACCTAGAATTTTGTTCCAGAATGTTTTGACATTTTGAAATATATTTTTAGACTATGAATGCATCTACACCTATGAGCCAAAGAGGATTTCCCTGCTAGGATTCTTTTCTTTAGAATCCAACAAATTGTGTTCTCTCCTAAAATTCTCTTGGTGGGGAAGGAATACCCCCTCTTTCCCGACGGCCATAAAAATAAAGCTAAAATTTGTTCCATTGCGTTTTCCAGAATTTCTTAGAGCACCTCCAACAAAGATGTATATTGTACATCACCTGAGCAATTATACAATATTTGTTTTTGATTTTTCTTTTAGTTACACATGAATAATTTTTGAATAGAGATTTGGTGCTCATAGGCAACAATGGTCTCATTATTATATATAAAAATTCATATTTTTGAGTTCAAAAATTACTAAAATATTGATATAGTGCAAAATATCAATTTAAAATACTTTATATTCTAAGCTACACAAAAATGATAGAAGTGTAGATCTGAGTAGGATATTTTCAAATCTTCAAAACATATCAGATTTTGTCATTTTTGCCTAGCACAAAATAAGAAGAATTTCGGGTTGAGATTTTGCATGTTTGTGAGATGTATCACTACTAATCTCTAGAATTATTTTCAGGTTTTTTTATAACTTGTAAAAATGGTTTTAATTTTTTTAAATGGCCAGAGCACTCGAGGTTGGGAGCCAAAAGCACTTTTCGCTATTTTGTTTCTTACAATCTAGATGATGAAAAATACATCACATGTGCTTGAAATGTGTTCCAGGAGAAGATGTATTTTACATCACCACCCGATGTATATATTTAAAATTTGCAAACATATGGATAGAAGCCATATCTAAATGTTTTGAAAACACAAATAAAATCTAACTGTTACTAAATATTATATGACACAAATAGTTCATCATTATTACACAAATAGTTCATCATCAAGTTGCACATAAATCACCTCACAAATACGCATAGTTCATCACAACCACGTTAAATTCATCCACAAACACATAGTTCGTCACACAGTTCAACGACCACCACCACTGCTTTGTTGCCCCCACCACGTCCACCACTTCTTCATAAGATCCTTATGAAGATTTTTATGGGTATCTTCATCGCAGATCACGTGGCACTCAATGAAGTGGGCAATGCGGTCTCGCTAGCATTGCACCTGCACCGATTGCCCCATCAAATCATATTGTTGGTCGTTTAAATCTTGACCACATTGGTTCTCAATGAGCATGTTATGCATGATTACACAAGCAATCACAATGTACCAAAGGTTCTCTTGGTAGCAAAACTTCGCTGGACTTCTCAGAATAGCAGATTGAGCTTCCAAAATCTCAAATGCTCTCTCCACATCCTTCTTAGCAGCCGCTTGTGCATAGTAAAAGTCTTATTCTTTCTTGCTTTAAAGGTTGGCGAGAGGCTTGAAAATGTAGCCCCCTTCATATACATGCCATCCACAAGATATTAGCCTTTGTCATAGTTGTTGCCATTGGCTACGAACTGCATTGACGTTGTCTCTCCATTAGCAAGCTTGGCAAAGAGCGGTGACCTTTGAAGCACCAGTTGTGCAACAGAAGCTCCAGGGCCGGCGGTAGCATCAGCCACGTCGATGCGGAGCCGGCTACACCAATGGGCGACAACAAGACACCGGGTGGGCGCGAAGCGGAGCCGATTAGTGACCGTCGATTCAGGTTGGACTCGGATGGGTGGGAGCTCGCAGATGGCAGATCAAACTCCGTGGTGTTCTATGGCCATGCAGACGACCGATAGATGGCCGTGGCGTGCCGGAATAGGGCCGGTGGGCGGTTGATTTTTACGGCGGCGGTGTCGCATTTAGGGCCATCTCCATCCACGGGACGAGTCTGAGTAGGTGATACATCTCCAACGTATCGATAATTTCTTATGTTCTATGCCACATTATTGATGTTATCTACATGTTTTATGCACACTTTATGTCATATTCGTGCATTTTCTGGAACTAACCTATTAACAAGATGCCGAAGTGCCAGTTGCTGTTTTCTGCTGTTTTTGGTTTCAGAAATCCTAGTAACGAAATATTCTCGGAATTGGACGAAATCAACGCCTAGGGTCCTATTTTGCCACGAGCTTCCAGAAGACCGAAGAGGAGACGAAGTGGGGCCACGAGGGGGCCACACCATAGGGCGGCGCGGCCCAGGCCCTGGCCGCGCCGACCTAGGGTGTGGGGCCCTCGTGCCCCCTCCTGACTTGCCCTTCCGCCTACTTAAAGCCTCCGTCGCGAAACCCCCAGTACCGAGAGCCACGATACGGAAAACCTTACTGAGACGCCGCCGCCGCCAATCCCATCTCGGGGGATTCTGGAGATCTCCTCCGGCACCCTGCCGGAGAGGGGATTCATCTCCCGGAGGACTCTACACCGCCATGGTCGCCTCCGGAGTGATGAGTGAGTAGTTCACCCCTGGACTATGGGTCCATAGCAGTAGCTAGATGGTTGTCTTCTCCTCATTGTGCTTCATTGTTGGATCTTGTGAGCTGCCTAACATGATCAAGATCATCTATCTGTAATTCTATATGTTGCGTTTGTTGGGATCCGATGAATAGAGAATACTTGTTATGTTGATTATCAATCTATTGTCTATGTGTTGTTTATGATCTTGCATGCTCTCCGTTATTAGTAGAGGCTCTGGCCAAGTTGATGCTAGTAACTCCAAGAGGGAGTATTTATGCTCGATAGTGGGTTCATGCCTCCATTGATATCTGGGACAAGGATGAAAGTTCTAAGGTTGTGGATGTGCTGTTGCCACTAGGGATAAAACATTGATGCTATGTCTAAGGATGTAGTTATTGATTACATTACGCGCAATACTTAATGCAATTGTCTGTTGTTAGCAACTTAATACTGGAGGGGGTTCAGATGATAACCTGAAGGTGGACTTTTTAGGCATAGATGCATGCTGGATAGCGGTCTATGTACTTTGTCGTAATGCCCAATTAAATCTCACAATACTCATCATAATATGTATGTGCATGGTCATGTCCTCTTTATTTGTCAATTGCCCAACTGTAATTTGTTCACCCAACATGCTATTTATCTTATGGGAGAGACACCTCTAGTGAACTATGGACCCCGGTTCAATTCTCTTTACTGAAATACAATCTACTGCAATACTGTTCTACTGTTTTCTGCAAGCAATCATCATCCACACTATACATCTAATCCTTTGTTACAGCAAGCCGGTGAGATTGACAACCTCGCTGTTTCGTTGGGGCAAAGTACTTTGGTTGTGTTGTGCAGGTTCCACGTTGGC
The DNA here is from genome assembly GCF_019359855.2 of Lolium perenne. NCBI lineage: Eukaryota > Viridiplantae > Streptophyta > Magnoliopsida > Poales > Poaceae > Lolium > Lolium perenne. The sequence continues at coordinate 20,046,955 of NC_067249.2, forward strand.
GCCGGAATCTCTGGTGTTGCGCCGCACTACATCCCGCCGCCATCAACCTTCAACGTGCTTCTTGGCTCCTACTGGTTCGATAAACCTTGGTTTCATACTGAGGGAAAACTTGCCGCTGTACGCATCACACCTTCCTCTTGGGGTTCCCAACGGACGCGTGTTGTACGCGTATCAAGCTCTTTTTCTGGCGCCGTTGCCGGGGAGATCAAGACACGCTGCAAGGGGAGTCTCCACTTCCCAATCTCTTTACTTTGTTTTTGTCTTGCTTTATTTTATTTACTACTTTGTTTGCTGCACTAAATCAAAATACAAAAAAAATTAGTTGCTAGTTTTACTTTATTTGCTATCTTGTTTGCTATATCAAAAACACAAAAAAATTAGTTACTTACATTTACTTTATCTAGTTTGCTTTAGTAACTACTGCTGAAATGAGTAATCCTGAAGTTGAAGTTCGTTCATTTAAGCAACAAGGGGGAGAATGTTTAAAAGATGCTTGGTATAGAATCAGTGATGCTCATAATAGGTGCACTAAGAAACACTCCACCACTATCCTACTCAGGAATTTTTATGTTGGTATCTCTAGCTGGAATAGATATGTTCTTGATTGTCTCGCGGGAGGTAATTTCCTAGGCACTCCCGCTATAGAAGCTAGTTACATTATTGAGAGTTTATTTGGAACACCACCTGTTAATGAAACTAAAATTGAAATCTCTCTTGAGGATGTTATGAAAAAATTGGAAACCTTAGAGAAAAATTTTCCAAGTATTGAAGCTAAATTGGAAATGTTACTTGATAAAACTGATGAACTTGATAAATCCTTAGGAGGAATTGATGAAAGAATTAGTGTCCTAGGAACTAGTGCTGTCCATGATGATCAAATCAATAGGATTGACGAACTTGAAAAAGCTATGGGAACCTTGGGTTCAACATTTTCTTCTCTTAAATATAAGGAGAAAGCTTATGTGGGTAAGGAGCAAAAGTTTATGTATGTCTCTAAAGTGCCTAGACCAAAGAAGTATTATTATAGGCCTAAAATTGACAAAGCCCTTAGTACCACTATGGATGGGGGAGCTCATGATAACGATGCACCACCCTTCGATAATACTTGATACACACTTTCTGCGCCTAGCTGAAAGGCGTTAAAGAAAAGCGCTTATGGGAGACAACCCATGTTTTTACCTACAGTACTGTGTTTTTATTTTGTGTCTTGGAAGTTGTTTACTACTGTAGCAACCTCTCCTTATCTTAGTTTTGTGTTTTGTTGTGCCAAGTAAAGTCGTTGATAGAAAAGTTCATACTAGATTTGGATTACTGCGTAGTCTCAGATTTCTTTGCTGTCACGAATTTCGACCTGCCTCTCTGTAGGTAGCTCAGAAAATTAAGCCAATTTACGTGCGTGATCCTCAGATATGTACGCAACTTTCTTTCAATTTGGGCATTTTCATTTGAGCAAGTCTGGTGCCATTTTAAAATTCGTCTTTACGAACTGTTCTGTTTTGACAGATTCTGCCTTTTATTTCGCATTGCCTCTTTTGCTATGTTGGATGAATTTCTTTGATCCATTAATGTCCAGTAGCTTTATGCAATGTCCAGAAGTGTTAAAAATGATTGTGTCACCTCTGAACATGTTAATTTTTGTTGTGCACTAACCCTCTAATGAGTTGTTTCGAGTTTGGTGTGGAGGAAGTTTTCAAGGATCAAGAGAGGAGTATGATGCAACATGATCAAGGAGAGTGAAAGCTCTAAGCTTGGGGATGCCCCGGTGGTTCACCCCTGCATATATATCAAGAAGACTCAAGCGTCTAAGCTTGGGGATGCTTTGGGCATCCCCTTCTTCATCGACAACATTATCAGGTTCCTCCCCTGAAACTATATTTTTATTCCATCACATCTCATGTGCTTTGCTTGGAGCGTCGGTTTGTTTTTGTTTTTGTTTTGTTTGAATAAAATGGATCCTAGCATTCACTTTGTGGGAGAGAGACAAGCTCCGCTGTAGCATATGGACAAGTATGTCCTTAGTTTCTACTCATAGTATTCATGGCGAAGTTTCTTCTTCGTTAAATTGTTATATGGTTGGAATTGAAAAATGATACATGTAGTAATTGCTATAAATGTCTTGGTAATGTGATACTTGGCAATTGTTGTGCTCATGTTTAAGCTCTTGCATCATATACTTTGCACCCATTAATGAAGAAATACATAGAGCATGCTAAAATTTGGTTTGCATATTTGGTCTCTCTAAGGTCTAGATAATTTCTAGTATTGAGTTTTGAACAACAAGGAAGACGATGTAGATTCTTATAATGTTTACAATATGTCTTTTATGTGAGTTTTGCTGCACCGGTTCATCCTTGTGTTTGTTTCAAATAAACCTTGCTAGCCTAAACCTTGTATCGAGAGGGAATACTTCTCATGCATCCAAAATACTTGAGCCAACCACTATGCCATTTGTGTCCACCATACCTACCTACTACATGGTATTTCTCCGCCATTCCAAAGTAAATTGCTTGAGTGCTACCTTTAAAATTCCATTCTTCACCTTTGCAATATATAGCTCATGGGACAAATAGCTTAAAAACTATTGTGGTATTGAATATGTACTTATGCACTTTATCTCTTATTAAGTTGCTTGTTGTGTGATAACCATGTTTCTGGGGACGCCATCAACTATTCTTTGTTGAATATCATGTGAGTTGCTATGCATGTCCGTCTTGTTTGAAGTAAGAGCGATCTACCACCTTATGGTTAAGCATGCATATTGTTAGAGAAGAACATTGGGCCGCTAACTAAAGCCATGATCCATGGTGGAAGTTTCAGTTTTGGACATATATCCTCAATCTCATATGAGAAAATTACTAATTGTTGCCACATGCTTATGTATTAAAGAGGAGTCCATTATCTGTTGTCCATGTTGTCCCGGTATGGATGTCTAAGTTGAGAATAATCAATAGCGAGAAATCCAAAATGCGAGCTTTCTCCTTAGACCTTTGTACAGGCGGCATGGAGGTACCCCTTTGTGACACTTGGTTAAAACATGTGCATTGTG